>NW_022060105.1:0-129247 GCF_007399415.2 Gopherus evgoodei
GGATAAGGCTGTTTATTCATTTTTCTTTTAAGCAATTGACCCTCTATATTGTCACCTTGATACAGAGACCATTTTTATGTTTTTTCTTTTTATATAAAGCTTTCTTTTTAAGCCTGTTTGAGTTTTTTCACTGGTTAAGGCTAAGGGACGAAGGGAGGGGGAAAATCTCTTTGTGTTAGATTTACTAGCCTGACTTTGCATAGCCTCTGGGTGAGAGGGGGGAGAGATTTGATCTCTCAGTACTTGTGTTTCAAGGACTTGAAGCAGGGAATCTCCTAGAGTACCCAGGGCAGGAAAATCTGGGAGGAGGTAAAGAGTGGGAAGGGAAGTGGATTACTTCCCTTTGTGGTGAAACTCGGAGTATCTGAGTCTTGGGGTTCCCCAGGGAAGGTTTTGGGGAGACCAGAGTGAGCCAGACACTGGAATTCTGGCTGATGGCAGCGATATCAGATCCAAGCTGGTAATTAAGTTTGGAGGTTTCATGCCAACTTCTCGTGTTCTGAGCTCTAAGGTTCAGATCTGAGTAGGAAAGTTACGACAGGGGGGCATTGCTTACCATGTCTCTAGGGATGCACAAGCTTCCTCCAACTCTTCCTCACAGCGTCCAAAAGCTGCCAGAAGTGACACATAAAGGAGACATTGAGCTGTTTGGGCACCCTCTGCTTCCTAGCACCCTATTGCCCCAGATTTCAGAGGCAGCCTGTGAACGGAGCCCCAGCCAGTGCCTCTGCGCGACTCTGGGCATGACTGTGCCTTCGCAGGAAGAGGGGAGGCAGGTGGGGGAATGGACCCTATTTCTCTGCTTTGCATGGGGTCTGAGTCTGCCACTGCAGCTGTGGGGGCAGGGGCTGCTTACCTTTCGGTTTCTTCTTTTTCTTTCTGTGCCTCCTCTTCCTCGGAGAAGCCTGCCACACACAGAGAAAGCAGCAGGGTTAGAAGAGAACTCCTCAATACACCTGGGAGAACACTGAGCCAGAGGTGATTGCCATGTGGGGCCAGAGGGAAGTTTTCCCTTCTGGGAGAGTAATGCACGCTGAGGCATCATGGGTAGGCATTGTGCTTTCCTGTGATGCAGCCAATATAAGGCACAAAGCACAACCCCTAACAGGGGTCACCAGAATAAACCAGGGGTTGGAGAAACAGGGATTGCAGATACCAGGGGCCTGCAGAGTTTATAAGCATTGAAGGAGAGAGCCTGCAAAGCTCTATCTCCTGCATAGATGATAACACTCTGCAGGTTTTAGGATTGCAGGGTATGCAGCTAACCCCAGACCATGCACGAAATTCAGATCTTGGGGGAGAAATCTGACATCTGGACAAGAGTGTTTCCCATATACATATTTAGGGAATGCATGATATCGGGGTTTTATCTGCATGCATTTGGGATGGCTATGCTACTCCTGAGCGATGAAGCCATGAATGGCTTATGCAAATCCTTCCAAACAAGTGCTGATATAACCTCTATGTCATCCTTAAATGGCAGCTGTTTTACACCAAAAAACAACAACAACAGTTTGGCATGAGTTCAGTCCACTTGCCTGGGAGCTGCAAAGTTTCTTGAAGGTAAACTGCACTGCTTGCAGCTTAAATATCCAGGTATTCCTTTCCCAGGCTAGATCTTTCTCGCCTGGGCTCAGCCCCTGCCCTCCTCCCCCACAGTTTAGTTCCTTTATTTCTCCAGATGTTTTCAGCCATCTTTCTTTTTGAGTAGGGAGGTGATGGAGAAGAACCTAGATTAACTCACTTCCAAGTCTTAAATAGGTTTTGGCTATGACAGG
Source organism: Gopherus evgoodei (assembly GCF_007399415.2). NCBI lineage: Eukaryota > Metazoa > Chordata > Testudines > Testudinidae > Gopherus > Gopherus evgoodei. The sequence goes on from NW_022060105.1 coordinate 1,779, forward strand.
AATCCTTTGTCTACCAGTTTGACCCCCCCCACTCCCTCCTAGTGGAAAATTACCACCAGTCCAAAATGATGTCCATCTGAGGGAACTGGGATTGTTTAGTCTGCAGAAGAGAAGAATGAGGGGAGATTTGATAGCTGCTTTCAACTAACTGAAAGGGGGTTCCAAAGAGGATGGATCTAAACTGTTCGTGGTAGCAGATGACAGAACAAGGAGTAATGGTCTCAAGTTGCAGTGGGGAAGGTTTAGGTTGAATATTAGGAAAAACTTTTTCACGAGGAGGGTGGTGAAGCACTGGAATGGGTTACCTAGGGAGCTGGTGGAATCTCCTTCCTTAGAGGTTTTTAAGGGCAGGCTTGACAAAGCCCTGGCTGGGATGATTTAGTTGGGAATTAGTCCTGCTTTGAGCAGGGGCTTGGACTAGATACCTCCTGAGGTCTCTTCCAACACTGAGATTCTATGGATTCTATGAGGTGACATGATCACATGACCCTGTAATGTCAAAGCAGCATCCCAGAAAACTTCTCAGGAAGGAGGAAGATTAGTATCTTCAAAGTCCTATTGTCCTTCCTAATGGCCCATCCAGGCTGAGTGCCTACTGTTTGGGGGCATTCCCCTGGTGCAAGCACTTTTGTAATTGTTACAGAGCCCATATTCCTAACTTCAGATACAGAAATGATACATCCATACAAATAGGATAATCCCATTCAGTAAATCATAACCTTTCCAATGATATCTCACAATGACCCATCTTGCGTAAAACATACCTTAGTTATGCCATATTCACAGAACACTATTTCTATGAAGAATATGGGGCGTAATGTCACAGGAGTGAAGAAGCATGTGGACAACAGTGAACCAGTGGATATAGTGTACCTGAACTTTCAGAAAGCCTTTAACAAGATCCCTCATGAAAGGTTCTTAAGCAAAGTAAGTTGTCATGGGATAAGAGGGAAGGTTTTCACATGGACCAGTAACTGGTTTAAAGATAGGAAACAAAAGGTAGGAATAAATGGTGAGTTTATGAAGAGAGATAAATAGCAAGGTCCCCCAAGGATCTGTACTGGGACCAGAGTTGTTCAACATATTCATAAATGATCTAGAAAAGGGGGAAACAGTGAAGTGGCCAGATTTGCAGATGATACAAAACTAAAGATTGTTAAATCCAAAGTTGAATATGCCCTCCTTGTTCCCAGATGTATAACTCTGTGTTGGGCTGTGTGAAAATGCATTTTGTTTGAATGGGCCCCATTTGCCAAACAAACTCTCCAGAACTCTCTGTATGACTGCCCTGTCCTCATCGTTATTTAGCATTCTGCCAATCTTAGTGTCATCAGCACATTGTTATCAGCAGCAATTTTGTATTTACTTCCAAGTCATTGAAAAAATATTTAATAGCATCAGACCTAGTACTGATCCCTGCAGAGCCCCATTAGAAATGCCCACATTTGATGAGCCCTTTGACAATTACTTTTTGAGATCTGTCAGTTAGCCATTAGCCTGTTCTTAATCCATTTAACCTGTGCTCCAATGATATTGTACAGTGCTAATTTTTAATCCAAATGTCCTGCGGTACTTGTATGCATAAACAGGGGAATCTCAAATTGGGAGGAGTGAGGTAATTTTACCTCTGTATTTGGCACTGGTGCAACCACTGCTGGAATCCTGTGTCCAGTTCTGGTGTCTAACATTCAGGAAGGATGTTGATAAATTGCAGAGGGTTCAGAGAAGAGCCATAAGAATGATTAAAGGATTAGAAAACATGCCTTGAAGTGATAGACTTTAGAAGCTCAGTCAATGTCGCTTAAAGAGGTTAAGGGTGGTTTGAGGAAAAGTCTATAAATACCTACATGGGGAACAAATAATTACAAATGGGCTCTTCAATCTAGCAGAGAAAGGTCTCACATGGTCCAATGGCTGGAAGTTGAAACTAAGCACATTCAGACTGGACAGAAGGCGTCCATTTTTAGCAGTGAGAGGAATTAACCATTGGAACAATTTACCAAGGTCGTGGTGGATTGATTCTCCATCACTGGCAATTTTTAAAATCAAGATTGGACATTTTAATTAAAGGTACGCACTAGGGATGATTGTGGGGAAGTTTTTTGGCCTGTGCTAGACGGGAGGGTCAGACTAGAAGATCACAATGGGCCCATCGTGCCTTGGAATCTATGAAAAACAACACCTGGCAAAAGTCTAAGTTTGCCACATCTATGTTTGACATGGCCCATTTTCCATAAAACATTGTTAACCTGCTTTGAATATATTCCCGTCCTTTAATTCTTTATTGATTGAATCCCATATCAGTTTGTCCATTGTTTCAGGCTAACTGGCCTATAAGAAGCTGGGTCAACCTCCTGTACCTTTTTGAATATTGACAAAACATTAGCACACTTCCAGCCTTCTGGAATTCCCTCAAGAATCCTAAATTTGTTAAAAAATTAATGTCCGTGGGCCAATAACCTCCTGAGCCAGCTCTTTGAGGACTCTTGGGTGGAGATGATCAGAGCCTGCTGATTTAAAAACTTATGTTTGGTTCCTGCATTCAGCTGGCATCAATCCAGCCTTTCCATCTCTCAGGAGTCTCACTTACCTCAGATCTGGTGAGCCTTATCACAGCATAATACACAAGAAAGAGCAACAGGATCGTTAGGCAGAAGGCAGAGTTGAGATCGAGGAGGAGTGAACTCATTTCGTCAGGCTCAGGCACTAAGAATCACAGATACGCTCAAAGCAGCAACAAGTACCCAGGCTACACCTGAGGGCAGGTTGCTGCTCTGGCATCAGGCAGGCGCTGATGTCGTCTCTAGGTCACAATAGGGCTGCCCTCCTGCAATCTCCCTCTAGCCTGTGAGCTGTCAATGCTGTACTTACATCAGGAGATAGGCTGGAGTAACCGCCCAAGGGGGCTGAGCTGCTGAGCTCAGAATAAGGCAGGAGAGAGGGCATCAGGTTTCCCAGGAAAACCCTGGGTCTTTTCTGAGCTCTATGACTCTCAAGCCCCTAGGCAAGGGACATTTTTTCCCTACTTGTGGGAACTCATAAAACCCCTGTGACTGAGGCAGAATTTGCCAGCCGAAGTGAGAAGCAGCCCGAAGTGATTATCTAGTGCTACGAGTGCACAAAAACGTTCACGGTATCGCCAGCCCACGCATTCCAAAACCTTGAGCTGGGCCCCACCAAAATCATGAGATTGGCTTCAAAATAATGAGATCTTCAAAAAACATTCATCTGGGGAACTCTTCATTTGCATTCTGGTGTCTGAGCCACTAGGGTGCACTCAATTCACGTTCCCCAGCTTCTCTTTGCAACTACGAGGGCTTAAAACTGGCTAACAAAAATAAAATAAAAAGCAGAGATTCTCAAATAAATCACTTGACTCCAGCAGTGGGTGCCTTAAGAAAAGCACCCTGTATCATAAGATAATAAAGAGCCCTACCTCTTATCTAACATGTTCAATCAGTAGATCTCAAAGCACTTTACAAAGGAGGTCTGTAGCTTTAGCCCCCTTTTCGAGACGGGAAACTGAGGCACAGAGAAGAACAGTGACTTGCCCAAAGTCACCCAGAAAGACAGTAGCAGAGTCAGGACTAGCACTTAAGTCTTCTGAGTTCCATCTAGTGCTCTATCCACTAGGCCACAGTGCATTTGAAGGAAGGGGTCATAGTCAATACATTCCTGTAGTGATTATTTTGGACTCTTCCAATACCATTGTTATTGAAGTTACGCATTTTGACCTGTGGCCTGTGCTGGCACAGGGGCATCCTTGTTAAAACGAGTTTCTCACAGCAGGTTGCATCTGAGATCTTGTTAGGCCTGAACACAAGTTTACTGGACCATGTCTCCGATGTCCCCATGGGAAAGTTTAAAAGCCATTGAAGGCCTTGCAGTGCACTGACATACTGGGATTTTCAGAAAGCCTTTGACAAGGTCCCTCAGCAAAGGCTCTTAAGCAAAGTAAGCTGTCATGGGATAAGAGGCAAGGTCCTCTCATGGATCAGTAACTGGCTGAACCACAGGAAACAAAGGGTAGGAATACTGCATGCAGATGTAGTCTCGCTATCTCAAAAAAGATATCTTGGAATTGGAAAAGGTTCAGAAAGGGCAACAAAAATGATTAGGGGTATGGAATAGCTTACATAGGAGGAGAGATTATAACACAGGGACTTTCATCTTAGAAAAGACAACAGGGGATATGATAGAGGTCGATAAAATCTTGATTGGTGTGGAAAAAGTAAATAAGGAAGTGTTATTTACTCCTTCTCAGAACAGAAGGTAGGGGTCACCACATGAAATGAATAAGCAAGCAGGTGAAAGAACCAAAGGCAGTATTTCTTCACGCAATGCACAGTCAACCCAGGGAACTCTTTGCCAGAGGATGTTGGGAAGGCCAAGACTATAAGAGGGTTCAAAAAAGAACTACATAATTTGATGAAAGATAGGTCCATCAATGGCTATTAGCCAAGATGGGCAGGGCTGCCACACCATGCTCTAAGGTCCTTAGGTTCCATTTGCCAGAAACTGGGAATGGGAGAGAGGGGATGGATCACTTGATGATTCCCTGTTCTGTTTCATTCCCCCTGGGGCACCTGCCCTTGGCACTGTCGGAAGACCAGATACTGGGCTAGATGGACCTTTGGTCTGACTCACTGTGGCTGTTCTTATGTTACAGCTGTTCAGTCTTCTTGATACCTGTGATGTCATAATCCTGCCTCAGTTCTCCAGGTCTTCCTTGGAGTCCTGGATGGAAAGGACAGGGTAGATGTCACCTAGTGAGCTGGGCCTATAAGAGCAACCTGTGTTCAGGCAGAGAGGGCTTCTGGGAGAGCAGAGTCAGTGCTCCGTTAAAGAGCTGGAGACAAGGGCCTGGCCTCAGTGTAACCCACCAAACTTCGATTACCACCCGTACCGTAATAATTCCATGTACTGCAGGGATAGTGAGAAAGGTTTCAGTCTGTTCTGATAGCGGAACTCCCACCTGTGGAGAAAACCACAAATGTGCAAATTGGAACAGGTGCGGATGCCAGTTACCCTGAGTTGCTCTGATTTGGAGAAAAGACCCCACAGTGTAGTAAGCTTCTCAGATTAAACAAAAAATTCTTCCGTTGATAAAACGACAATCTGTGGGTTAACTAAGGCGCCTCATAAATCGAAAACATGCTCTTAGCATTACAGCAATACAGCACATACGGACAAAGAAAAATAACTGTATCTAAACTACAGATTTCTTCAGTATTGAAAGGTACACGGGCCACTAATCCTATGCACTGAATCATGCGCTGCTTATTTGGCATCTATGTCCTCACACCCTCCTGAGCTGACCAAGCAGCAAGCACCCTGTTCTTTGAATAGGCTGGGATCCTTCTCCTGGCAGTTATCTGCTCATGCAGGTAGCCAAGCAGGCCTGCGAACATCAGCCATCAAGACAGAGATCTTCAGCGCCCTTCCGATACAGCTGTCTCTCTCTGGTGCTGGCTGCAATGGCAGAACAGGTTGGCACCCCCTTTTTTTTTAAATTTGGGAATGGAATTGGCCCTCCACCCTTGGAGATGCCCTACTGAGCATGTGTGACCCAAAGCAGCCCTCTAGTCACAGCCTACATGCGATGGTAATAATCCTTTGTACAAATATGCCTGTGAGGTGGTGCCACTATCTCTGACAGAGACACTCGGCTTCGGGGGTATCCTTTCAGTAACTGACCTGTGCTGATGGCCCCTTCTATCCCTCCTCCTTTTTTGTGTGGGCTGCTCAACCTGTCATGGACCAAGGCTAGTGATCGGAGCAGCCATGGTAAGTTAGGAGCCAGGGTTCAGAGCTGGAGTCAGCAACTCAGCAGGGGTCCCAGGGCTGGAGCAGTCCAGAGCAGAGCGGGAGGCAAGGCAGGCACAGGATTGATAGCAGCTGCCAGGGTCTGCACTGAGCAGTTGCCGACTAAGTGCTAATGTCACCCACACGCCCTCTGGGTGTGGTGTTCTGTCCCAGCTAGTGGCACTGAGACCACTTAGAGAAAGATTAATGCATCAGCTCTACAGCCTTCACTAGCAGCCCGTTGGCCTTTAGCTCCTGCAATAGAGGCTCATGCATTGAGGTCCCAGGTTCAATCCCACCTGTTGACAACCTGGGGTCTGCTGGCATTATGCTACTGCTGGGCTTAAGAGCAGTCCTGGCAATGCCAACCAGCCAGTCAGACCATCTGATCAATTAGGGGTTTCAACCACAGTTGGCTAGTGGCTCCTGAGGCCCAGCTGCAGGCCCCCATTCCTGACAGGGATTCTGTGGGTTCCTGTTTCAATCCAATTCCTGCCATTGCACAGCCAAGTCCTTGTGAGGCTAATGCCATCACTGATTCCAGGTGACTGTTGTTCATGTCTCAAACCTGAACATGAGAATTAAACAGGGAAATGACTTTTTATCCAGCACCTGTTGGCCGGGGTGAAAGGGCAAAGACTGGTGGCTCTGCGCTGTTCTCCCGCGAAGGTCAGCCAAGGGCTCCGATGCAGTGAAATGAAAAGGCTGAAATGGAAATGCAGCCAAGATGGTGATCTCCCTAGTAATTGCAGCGAGGTCCGGATGGGGTAAGCAGGGCCAGGGAAAGTAAGCGTGAATTGGCCAGCAGTAGGCTCAGGAAAGCTTTAAGGTGTGATGATGAAGTGAACTGACTCATTGGCTCAGAGGAAGGGAGAGTTCCAGATAGCAGAGTGCTGGGGCAGCACAAGGGAAGGAATCCTCCTTGGCTTGCCCGGACCACCCCTAAACATTCTGCAATTAAGATTGTTATCTAGCCGTTGGCTTTGATCTGTGCATTTTGCCTACAGACTTGGACAATAACGAGCTGTTTCTTCAATCAGCCTAATTACTGCTGCTGGAGACGAGCTCCCAACCAGAAGGCCCCGGGCTGCTTCTGAAGGAGCATTTCAATACTGTAGCAGCCGTCCTCCCCCATAGATTTAAGGCTATAAAAATGCACCTATACTTTTCCCACCATCTTGCAGAATAACCCCACTCCCATGTAATACTACTGTATAGAGCCCCCCAATGCTATTTTAGGCAACTGTTCCTCTATAGTGCTGCCTAGAAAACAGGACTCCCCTTACGATGAGGCGTACATCTCAGGGGTCAGACTGTAGGGGGGCGCCACTAGGACCCAGAGTGTAGAAAATTGTGTCTGCTGCTGGTGCATATGTATTCTCTCTGCTCTAGATGCCCAGAGATGGTGGAGTGCTGTGCTGAAGGAAGGAGGGCACAAGAGACACAACAGGCAGGCAGGAGAAAAAGTGAGAGGGAATAACAGAAAGCAGCAGGAGCTGCAGGGAGAGAGAGGAGGAGGAGGAGTCTCTTATGTACCCCTCTAGCACCTCCAGGAGCCTGGACTGATTAACACCAGCTACTCAGGGAGCTTCCTATTTCCTGCTGCTTCCCTGAACCCACTTGAGGAGAACGGGCAGTCAACTGAAGTAGTAGGAGCCAGTTAGGCCCTTAAGACACTGATATCTTCCCTCACTCAGGCCCTGCTACCAGCCTGCTTATTTGTCTCCTTCAACTGAGTGCTGAGAGCCACTCGAGCTGGCACAGAACAACAGTCATGAGTGAAAGAAGAAAACGCCCTTCTGGGGCAGCATTCAGAAAAAGAAAGCAAGCAAAGGAAGCTTTTCTATCTACGCAGGAAGGAGCTCTCCTGAGATACACAGACACAAATGTTCACGGTGAGCCCTCCGGCCAGTGAGGATGTGAGTGGTGAGGAGATGCCTGATCCTCCAGTTAGAGTGCAGGTGACCTGGCAGCTACTGCAGCATCCGTATCCCCATCTCAAATGGATGTAACCATGCACATTCCTGAAGAAAAGTGTAGATCAGAGAAGCGTGTGGTGGAGGCACAAGAAACAGCTGCTGCTGAGCTTAGTTCCTTAAGTCTAGATGATCCAGGACTGTGGACCCACTTGAGCAGTAGCCTGAGGGACTTCCTTGTACTGTATAGGCCACAGCAAGTGAAAAACTTCATGTTCCCCAAAGACAATGAAAATAGAAGTTTCCATCCAACACATTACTGGCGAGAAATCCCCAATGGTGACAAAGTGGAGAGGCCATGGCTTATGTACTCAAACACTGTTTTTTTTGCAGACTCTTCCAGTCTAATGTTCCAGCCACTTTGGGTTCTACAGGAAGAAAGGACTGGAAAAATCTGGGTAGAAATATGGCATGCCATGAGGAGGCCGCAAATCACCAGAGAGCATTCTATAGGTGGAAAGAGCTTGAGATGAGAGTAAGGTTAAAGGCCACCACAGATGATCAGCATCAAGAGAAGATTGAAACAGAGTCTCTTTACAGTTCTGAAAAGGCTCATTGCCATTGTGAGAATGCTTGCTAACCAAAACCTAGCACTGTGTGGAACTTCAGATCAGCTATATGTGCCAAACAATGGAAACTTCCTTAAAATTGCAGAGCTGATGACTGAGTTTGATGCTGTACTCCAGGAGCATCTAAGAAGAGTCACCACCCACTACCTTGGGAAAACAATTCAATATGAGTTCATTTAGTTACTGGCAACAAAAGTCTAACAGAAGTTTGTGGCAGATCTGAAGTCAACAAGATATTACTCTGTTAATCTGGACTGCACTCCTGACATCAGCCATACGGAACAAATGACTTTAATGGTGAATTTTGTAACAATAGAACCTAGTGAAAATGTCCCTGCAATGGTGACTGTCAGCATTTTCTACAATTTATTGACACTGATGAAACTACAGGAGCTGGTATGACTAATGTGATCCTTAAAAAGCTGTAAGATACAGGAATTGCGATAGCTGACATGAGAGGTCAGGGCTACGAAAATGGTGCCAACATGAGAGGAAAGAACAGAGAAGTGCAGACACAGATCTGAAAGTTAAACCCTCGAGTTTTTTTTTGTCCCATGCAGTTCTCATTCATTGAACTTGGTGGTCAGTGATGCTGAAGTTAATAAAAACACATCTGCGCTCCGCAATGACACAGGAGAGGCTGGTCAGCCTTGCAACTGTCTCAATAGAACATGAGCTGGCCCAGACTGTGGACCTTCAGGAAACAGTTCAAATCCTTGCAACCAAGAAGGCACAGAAAGCACCACGTTGATTATTCAAACAGATAAAAATGCCAATGTTTACTATGCAGACAAGAAAAGATACATTTGCTGTTCAGGCGCTTGAAAGTTGCGTTACTTAAAATTTTTGAACAAGGCATTTTAGGTTGTTAGTTCTCCTTTACTGGGATAGGTAGCAGAGCAGTACCATGCGAGGAGCAGAACAGGAAGAAGGCAGAATTGAGACCTTTCAAAGTTTTGGCCCAAGTGAGGGGGCATCATTTGAGCTCCCCGCCTCAGGTGCCAAAATGTTGTGGGCTGTCCCTACTAGAAAAGTTGATGCTTGATAACTTGCACTCATTTTCAATGTGGTCCAGCACTGGGAAACAGGAGTTTTCACTTCTGTTCCCAACTTGCCCACTGCTTGCTGGGTGACCTCTGGGAAATCCTGTTCCTTTTCTGTGCCTCAGTTTCCCCATCTGTGAAAGAAGCAGGGCCACCCAAACGATTCAGGGGGCCTGAGGCAAAGCGGGGGAGCTGTGGTGCTTTTACTCACCTGGTGCCAGTCTGGGTCTTTGGCAGCACTGAAGGGACCCCCACCTCCGAAATGCTGCCAAAGACCCAGAGCGACTGAAGGGCCCCTCGCTGCTGAAATGCTGACAAAGACCTGAAGCAACTGAAGGCCCCCCTGCTGCCAAAATGCAGCCAAAGACCCAGAGTGACTGAAGGGGCCCCCACTGCCAAAATGCTGCCAAAAACCTGGAGCGACTGAAGGGCCCCCCGCTGCTGAAATGCTGCCGAAGACCCGGGCTGCCACCAGGCCAGGGCTCACGGGGCCCCTGCAGGGCCCAGGACCTGGGGCAAATTGCCCCACTCCCCCACTCCCCGGCAGCCCTGGAAAGAAGTTATTGTTTGTTTCTATTATGGTAGCTCCTAGGATCCCCAGTCATGGGCCAGGACCCCATTGTGCCAGGCAGTGTACAAACACACAACAAAAAGTCAGCCCCTAGAGCAAAGAGCTGCCAAGCTGTTATTAACCCATCCTTTGCAAGGCACTTGGAGATCTAGGGATATGCACAAAGCTTCATCATCATTATTATTTGGCTCTGGCTTGGTTGCTATTAAACATGGTTCCCTTTTTATCCTGGATGTTCTCCCCATACAAGCTGAGACACCAGGTTTTGCGATGCATGGCTTTTCTTGCTGGATCCAGAACAAACATAATCTCCACCCCCTCCATGCTGCTCTCCGCTTCCTGCTTGCAATAACACCAGAAGGCATTGCAGTGGTTAACGCTGGCAGTGCGATGTACCCCCCGTCTCTGGCATTGCACGCATCCAGGCGCTGCACATTTTGCACAAATGGAACAGCGATGTTAAAAGAGTCAAGACCTTCTGGCCGGAGCCTTCTTGTGATGTACAGGAGGGGGCTGCTGGTGCTGCATCCCCGATCCTTCCATAGGAATTCCACCCTTGGAGGTAAGTGAAACCCCCTCAATCTGTTGACCTTGTTGGCATGCTGCACAGCCGATCAGTTTGAGCAGACATTGGGTCAGCTGAGCGTGAGATTCCCCTTTCAGAAAGCGCAATGTGGCACATGACTGATGATTAGCTGGTGCTTGATAGGCTGGGAAGAAGAGCAGTGCTGCTGCTTAGGATAACTTACGTTTGGTAACTCGTCTTTTCAATGTATGCCAAGGGCAGCCAGAGCCCAGGATGGGCATCTTGGGGCGTGAAGGTCTACCTAGAATGAAATTGTAATATGTAATTTTATACCATAGATGAAATGTCAAAGCAGTGGTGGGATGTATTGCTGTTTGCAGCAAGGTAGCATCGGCCACACTGGCTCATCTATCTATCAGAACGGGGTGAGGTGTCAGCATCGGACCCTGGCCATCCAACTATTGGCGAAAAGTTCTGTGATTGCTGTGTAATGAAGCTGACAAAGTACTCATGCCTGGTTCTGCCGCAAACTGCTTAGTACCATCAGTGACTGCCCATCGCTGAGAGATATGGATGGTTCTCATAGTGAGGGAGTTCCCTTCAACCAATAGCAGCCATTAAATGCTTCCTTTCGTCCCTCCATGACTGAAGTGCCTTTGTTTGCAACATCTCCTTGTGAGATTGTGGGGGGCTGTGCACACCTCCACAGACAGCATGCAGCCTTCAGCCTTGTGTCTTGTCCAAGTTATGCCTTAGTGGCCCAGTCAGAGCTTGGTGAAATGGTTGGGGATGGAAGATGCTCAGGGACCTAGCATCTCTATCCTTTGATGAGCTGAATGCAAGAGCTGCCTCCAGCCTATGGCGATAATCCCATTGTTCTCGATGGGTTTGAGTCAATGGCACCGTTGAGTCATCAGTGTGAATGAATCTCACGTCCGTGTAGGCTCTGGGTGTGGAATGAAGAGCAGTGTGTTTTATGTGGGCAGTGATCTGTACAATAAATAGAGAGGAGGATCCTGTGTGTGAGTGAAAAACCTCTCAGCCCCTATGAGATGCTGGTGGTAACAGGTCAGGACTATGAGATTTTTCAGCAGTATCTAGTGATGTTTGAGTGCCCAAATAGAGACAATTGAAGGGGCCTGGCTCTCAGAAGGCAGCTTCTCAGCCCTTTCTGTACATCAGGCCCCTTTAAGGTGTTTCAAGTAAGACACCAAATATTGCAAGAACACTTTTTGGCAAATCATGGCCAAAGATCCCAAGAGCTGCATTTGGGCCAGAGCACTGCTTGACAGCTGGCTTGTGACACAATGGCTTAGAACCAGGAGGGATGTATGCAGTATCCAAGTGAAACCACAGCAGGGAATTCTAACAGGACAATGTGACTACCTGAGCTGGAGCTAGGCTAAGACACCAGGTTTGGTGCCTGCTACTGAAGTGTTGTAGGTTCTTAAATTATTAGGGTTAGAAGGGACCTCAAGAGATCATTTAATCCAACCCCTTGCTCAAAGCAGGACCAATCCCCAAATGGCCCCCTCAAAGATTGAGCTCACAACCCTGGATTTAGCAGGCCAATGCTCAAACCACTGAGCTATCCCTCCCCTTTTTAAGGTCTTCGACTGCTTAGGGTGTCATTACAGCTCATCTGAAGATGATCCACCTGCCAGCACGGTGGATACAAAACAATAGGCTGTGACATTGGTTCACTGCTGACTGGGCTGGGGGAAAGAAACCCACTGGATCAACCCAATAGATCGTCCCACTGAGCCTAGTTGTTCTTGAACTTCGCCCTAGCAAGCTCAAATCTGCTTTGTTTGAAGGGCTTTGTCAAGCCGACAGCTTGGAGCAGTTCGGCTGCAGGCCGTAAGGGACCGTTCTTCTTGGAGCGCTTGCATATGTCCATTACACTGTAAGTGTGTGCACATGTGCACTGGTGCCAGAGAGTTTCCCCTAGCAGTACCTGGAGGGGTGGCCCTGCCCACTGCCAAGTTTGTGCTAGTATAAAGGGCAGAGACTGATCCCTCCTCCTGTTCCTTAGTACTGTCCGTGGTTAGTAGTGGAAGTGTTCGAGCAGCTATTCCCCAGGAACACCAGCTACCTAGTGGTACTCAAAAAGCTCTTTGGATCTTTCTTTTCTTTTATTGTTGTATAATTTGAAGTTTATTTCTTTCGATTTAGCCCTTCTTTTAGGGCTTTTCCAGTCCAGCAGCTGTCGGGACCCCACCAGTACTGGCAGAATCTATGTCAGGAACCCTGGGCTTCAAACCTGGTGCAGGCTGCAGGAAGCTGTGACTCTCCCTCCTCAGCCTTGCATGTTTGGTAGAAGGCCACATCAGAGCTAGGTACTCTATCTGTTGTGGCATCAAGACTAGGATGAAGAAGCTGGGCAAGGAGCACCTCCGATCTATCATCATGTAGGGTGCCATTCCACCAGAGTCAGAGCCCCCGGCATTGTCTAAAAGGAAGCTCTTCAAAGACTCCTTCCCAAAGTGTTCCACTGGCTAAATCAGCTGAAAAAGGCCTCAGAAGATCCCTGTCTCCAGGACCATCCTCTTTGAGGCCCAGGGAATCAGAGCCACCCGCCTCAGAAACACAAGCAGAGAAGTCTGCATCTAGATCCTCAGAGTTTAGGGTGTAGGTCTCTTCCGCAGAGGGTCCTTCAGGTACCAAATATAGAGCACCTCCTTCGGCTCACTCCTCCCTGGTGCCAACTCACTCAGAGAGACCTCAGCTGTGAACTCCAGTTCCATCTCAAGGACTGCTGGGCCCAGCTACTTCTCCAATCGTGGCAGAACAGTCTTCCCTGACCACTGCGGTCAGCAGCCATGTTGGTACCTACCATGCCGGAGGCTTAGGCCATGGCTAGACACTTGTTATGCTCGTTGGTATCGACATCACCTTTGCTTCAGCGTGAAGAACATCCCACGGCACTGATGCAGTCTTCTAGATTGTCAGCATCGGTTCCTCCATGGCACCACCTGCCTTCCGCTCAGTACTGGCACCTTCCATGGGGCCAGTTCAGGATCCTCCCCATACTGAGTATTTCCAGCAGCTAGGAAGCCATCCATGCTGCCTCCAGTAATGCATCCAGACATAGGTCTTGACTGAGGGCCCTGAGGACTCCTCCCAGCACCACAACTCCCTGGTCCTCAAGGGACTCCAAGTCGTCATTGGACTTTAAAATCGACTCTCAGGTTTCCTGGTATCGATAGTCTAGAGATCACTATCATCTTTGTTCTTGTCGCTGGGGCTTGGAAAAGGGTCCATCCAGGAATTGGGCCGCTTGAGGCCCAATACTCTGCCAGTGCCCCCTTGTGGAATGTCTCTGGCTTCCAGATCTACAGCCCCTTGTCTGAGTAAATCCCCCAGGAGGCACATTTCCCCAACAGCCCTGAGAGGCTGGTTGGTATGGAACAGCTGCCCAACTCCTGTGCATTTGACTGATCATTGCTGGCTTCGTCACAACCACTGGCACTGCAGCCCATACACGTACTGTTTCCTGACCTATTGGTTACATATTAATTAATCATTCAGCCAATCAAAATGATCTGGCAGACCCCTTCCTGCACTTCTCCACTGGCCAAACAAATGGACTGGAAATACCAGGTTCAATCCCAGGGGTTTACATGGTTCCATTTACATCCTACCCATGCTCATTAGCTGTGGCTGCCATGAGTGAGAGAAGTCGTCAGGGCTGTGCTTAGACTACCCCCCAACAACAAAGACACTTAAAAGCTTGATTGGGGAGGGGGAGAGGGAGGCAGAATTCCAGGGCAAATCTACAATACCAGATTGCCAACCATCACACCCTGTTATTGCTGTGTGACTTCTCCAGTGGGGAGGCCCTATCCCGCTTTGTCACCAGGTTGCCTGAAGATTCAAGGGACGCACTTTCAGTTGTGGTGCAGCACAGCAGGTTTCCCTGGACATAGCGGACTCTGCAGCCAGGGCCACCGTGACAGCTGTAACGAAGTACCGCTCCTCCTGGGTTGCAATCCTTGGGAATTCCTACAGTAATGCAACACACAGCTGAGGACCTCTCTCTTTTGAGGGTTCTCCTCCAAAACAGATGAGGCTTTGCACATCCTAAGGTCTTGAGAGCTGGTCTGAAGTCCTTCTGCCTCTCCCCACTCATATCAAAGAGGACAAAATACGGTGCCCCATAGCAGCCTAGATAGCAGTATTACCCCATCTATCAGGCTGACCAATGTAAGTAGAGGCAAAAATCACAGAGGAGGAGGCAGATGCATTCCACTTCCTCTTGTCTGAGGCCTCCCCAGGCCTTAAAACAGCAGATCTGACTTCTGCGTTAAGGACAGCATGCTACCTGACCCGGATCTATCTGGCCTTTCCCTGCCTTTCTGGGATAGATTGTCCCATTTCTTATATGTCCTGCAGTTCATCTCCTTAGACAAGTGGGTGCTAAGCTCAGTGGAACCAGGATATACCTTCCACTTCCCTACTATCCCCTCTTCCTTATCCCACTCCCTTTCCACACACCTCTTCAGAGACCCCTCTCATGAGTCTGTGCTAAGCCAAGAAGTGTAGACTCTACATTCCTTGGGAGAGATAGAGGAAGTGCCTGCTCTCCATTGGGGCAGGAGGTTCTATTTCCGATACTGTCTAATTTGCAAGGCCACAGGAGGTCTCAGACCCATCCTAGACCTTAAGAATCTGAACAGATACATGAGGAAGACAAAGGTCCAGGTGGTTTCTCTGGCCATGATTATGCCTTCTCTAGATCTGAGAGACTGGTCTGCTGCCCTCGACTTAAAGGATGCCTCCTTCTGCATGGCAATCCAACCGGGCCACAGGAATGTCCTGAGGTTCATAGTAGGACACAACCAAAATTCACAGTAACACCATTCTGCCTGTCATAAGCCCTGGAGGAATTTACCATGTGCATGGCAGTGCTAGCGACTTATGGGGGTAGTTTGGGGCTGCTCTAGACACCAGGTTCAGGTCAATGTTCATTGTGTGTCTTCAACATACTGGGCCTGCAACTAAACGGAGAGAAGTCAGTCTTATCTCCTGTCCAAAGGATAGAATTAATTGGGGCACTTCTGGATTTGATAGTCCAGGTTCTCACCAACAACACCCCAGCAGCATTTCATGTGAACAAGGAAAGTGCTGCCATGTCCAGCAGCCTTTGCCAGAAGGTAGTCAAGTTATGGAACTGGTGTATTCAGAAAGCATCTTAGCTGCCCTGAGTTCAAAATGGATTAACGGATCTGAGCAGATCCTTCAACTTAGATCACCGATGGTGTCTCAATGTGAATGTTTTGGCTTGAGTGTTTTGCATAGGGGGGTTTGCGCCCATGGACCTACTCGCGACCTGGCAGAACAGGAAGTGTCCCCATTTCTGTTCCAGAGCAAATCACAGCCCTGGCTCAATAATGGACGCTTTTCTGTTCCCGTGGGGCAAGGACCTCCTTTATGCTTTCCCACCAGTGTCCTTGATTCCCAGAATCACCAGCAAACTCCAGCAAAACTGTGGCAGAATGCTCCTGATTGCTCCTACCCAGGGCCCAGAGCAAGGAAGTTTCGCGCCCCAGGTGAAACTTCCACCTTGCACCACCCCCCACCCTCCCTGTGGCAGCTAACCACACCCCCTCACCCCTCCCACTGGAGGAGCCCCCCACCACCACCTAGGGAGCCTCCCCCCCGCAGTAGCTACCCTCCTTCCACGGCAGCTAACCCCGCCCGGGGAGCCCACCCCAGCTCACCTCCACTCCGCCTCCTCCACTGAGCATGCCAGCGCCTCTCTAATTCTCCTCCCCTCCCAGGCTTGCGGCACCAATTGGAGGAGAATTAGAGCGAGGGCTGTGTGCTCAGCGGAGGAGGCAGAGTGGAGGTGATCTGAGGCGGGAAGCGGTTCCCCTGTGCACCTCCCCCGTTACTGTGGGCGGCCCTCCCCGTGCTCCCCCACCCCAGCTCACCTCCACTCCATGCTTTTAAGCACCTTCCACCACTAGGTGCCCTAGGCAGCCACCTAGTTCGCCTCGTGGTTGCACCGGCCCTGCTCCTACCTGGCCAAGACAGACATGGTATTCAGACCTCCACATTCTGTCCTCTCAGGACCCCTTACCATTGCCAGGGACCAAAGACATCCTGGCACAGAACCACGGATGAGTGCTGCCCCCCAAATCTTCCAATGCTGCACCTCACAGCATGGCTCATCAGTGTCGAAGTGTGGAGAAAGAGCATTGCTCAACAGCTGTCCAGAATGTTCTGCTTAATAGTAGAAAACCTTCCTCCAGAGTTACTCAAACCTAGATCCTTTTCAGAGTCACGGCTTTCCAGGAAACAGCCCCCACCTGTAGGTACAGCCTGCACTCCTTGTTCCTAGTTGTATAATGTTGCATTTAGCTGTATTAAAATGCATTCTTTGAATGGATCCAGCTTACCATGTGACCCAGATCACTTTAGATGACTGCCCTGCCCTTAGAGTTATTTACTTTCAGAAAAAAATTGACTAAACATTTTTGTTGGAATTTGCTGGTTTGTCAAAATCTAAAGATTGTGCAGAGGTCATTTGATTTTTGAAAAAATTCTCCAACAGAATGCTGCTTGCCAGGCCTCTTTCGAACCCAGACTGATTTCTTGCCAGCTCACCCCCCCGGCTCCTTTGCTGCCTGGCTGATGGGCTTATTTCACTAGGAGGGTGGTGAAGCACTGGAGTGAGTTACCTAGAGAGGTGGTGGAATCCCTTTCCTTAGAGGTTTTTATGGCCCGGCTTGACAAAGCCCTGGCTGAGATGATTTAGTTGAGGATTGGTCCTGCTTTGAGCAGGGGGTTGGACTAGATGACCTCCTGAGGTCTCTTCCAACCCTAATATTTTATGATTCTATGATGAGCATGGGAGATGATCAATTTTCTAGCCACTTTGGTTTCAAATTTACAGACAGCATTCAAATTTACAAACTTTAAGGCTGGTCTCTCTCCTTGTCGAGGATCTTCCCCCAGCCTCCAACTCACTAACCACTTCCGTCTTCAGTCCGTTTCCAGCACAGGTCTGTCCTGCATTCCCACCCCCAGCAGCTTGGGTTAAAGCGAAGCGATTTGCATGCTAAGCCCTGCTATAACAAAGAGCCACTTGCCCACCCATGCTGCTCGCTCTCCACTGGGGTAGAGGATCTGTGTCCTCAAGGACGCAGCCTTGAACAAAAGCCACGAAACAGACCCAAAAAAAAAGAGACAAAGTGACACCACAGTCTGACCTTTGATTGTCCATAGAGAGTTGCCAAACTAAATTGCACTCTGGGCTCCGGTCCTTCCCACTCATTACATCAGGGATGGCTCGTCAGAGATTCTTTTCTGGCTTCGTCAGAGAGCTCACGACCCCGGTGAATCTCATTCAGTCACGGCTCTGTCTGTGTCATTCGCTCTCCCTGGCAGTGAAAGGGGCAATGCACTGACACTCAGCATTGCTCCTGGCAACCAGAAACAATAGCTGGGGTGTGTTACTCCCATCCTGAGCGGGGGCCAGCCACCCGATCAAACAGGGTGGGAATTGGCCTCTCTGGGCAATCGAAGGAGGAGCAAAGCTTTAAAACCAGCTCATACGTGGGGCCTGCTGGTCGTGGAAGGGTCAGGAAGGCAAACGGCTGGTTTGTCATTCCTGTCCCAAGGCCAGCTGAGCCACTTTCAAATGGAGAGCATCTGGCGTGCCGTCGTCTGTTTCCACATGGAAAGCTTGGCTCCGCGCTGTGTTCACGGTTTTTGTTGTCTGCCTCGCTCCTGCTGCTGTCGGGTTTTCTCCTTCCCCCTTCTAACACCAGGCAGCAAAGGAGAGTGGGAATGGGAGCCCTTGTCTTGGACGGCTGTGTGCAGAACACGGGCTGTATCCTTCCTATCTTCAAGGACACAGCCAGGAGATCTCCGCACCAGACAAAGCTGAGCTGGCTTTTGTTGGCTGTGGATGCTCAACAGATGGATAGAGGTGATGATTAACTGAGCCCAAATCTACTGTGATCATTCTTGCAGTAGGAGAGCTCACTGCACTGTCTGTGTCTCGCCCCGCTCCGCCCCACCTTCTGCGATTCCCCTTTTGTTCTGCTCAGTCCCTTATGCCTTTGTTCAGGGTCACCCCATAACCCGATGTTTGCGAAGAGGCTTGAAGTGCTCACCGGTGCTACATAAGTGCAAAGCATTTACAATATGATGGGCAGTGTGTCTGAGTGCCACTGCCCTCTGCAGCTGTGTATCCGAGGCCCCACATTGCTAACAGGGCTTCTCCTTAATTATTCACTGTTTGTACTACTGAATAGGATGACCAGACGTCCTGATTTTATAGGGACAGTCTCAATATTCAGGGCTTTGTCTTATGCAGGCGCCTATTACCCCCCACCTCCTGTCCCGATTTTTTACATTTGCTATCTGGTCACCCTACTACTGAAGCACCTGGGAGCTCCCATCAGGGACCAGCCTATATTGTGCTAGGCGCTGCACAAACACAGAACAAAAAGCCAGCCCCTGCCTAAAGAGCTGACAGTCTAGCTCAAGTGCTGGAGGCAGTGGTGAGCTGGAGCCGGTTCCCGCAGGTTCCCAAGAACCGGTTGCTAAAATTGGACCTCTGTGGAGAACCGGTTGTTAAAGGGCCAGGGGGTGGGCAAACAACTCCGGAACGCAGGCCGGACCATCCTGTTGTTCCCAGGAGTCCCAGCTGGGGAGGCTGAGGCTCCCCCGGCCCTTCCCCTGCTTCCCCCCAACTGCAGGGTGGCCAGCCTCTGGCACCAGATGGGCAGCTCAGCTGAACTCTGGAGTCGTCCTGCTGCCGCTTTTTGAGCAGCCCAGCAAGGTGTGTCTGTGGGGGGAGGGGTCCTGCAGCAAGATCCACAGCTGGCCAGAGAGGAGGGGAGGGGGCTAGTGGGGCAATTGGCCCGGGCCCTGCAGGGGCCCTTGGCCCCACAAGGATGTCTCCCCCAGGCCCTCCTCTGCTTCCCCCACCCCAAAGAGGCACAGCATGGCCAGCAGCTGGGCAGCTCAGCTGAGCACCTGAGTCATCCTGCTGCTTTGAGCTGCTGGCAAGGGAAGGGGGGAGAGGGCTGCAAGCTCTAGGGTTGCCAGGGGGGCAAGTGAAGCAATTTGCCCCAGGCCCTGCAGGGGCCCCTGGCTCCATGGGTATATCTGCCCCCGCCCTGGTCCCTCCCCTGCTCCCCACCTTAAATCAGAACTTTTTATAGGGAACCGGTTGTTAAGATTTTGGCAGCTCATCACTGGCTGGAGGTCTGTGCTCCCAGAGCAGGAGAATCAGTTCAGTCTGCAAGGGGCCCTGCAATCCCACTGTGGGAGTGTTATAGCATTAGTAACAGAAACAGAACAGCGTGAGACTTCTACTCTGCCCCAAACCCGGATCTCTCTCTCTCATTCCCCTGCTACGATGTCTGATCAGGCTGAGCCGAACAGGCCCTGTTACTTCGGAAAGCCAGTGTAACAGGGGCCAGGCCAAGCCACCCGACTGCCAGTATGAAGGATAGGAGTGGGCGGGAGAAGAATTCAGAGCGACAGCTGATAGTACTGGGGCCGGCTCATCAGGGACACCCACCACGGCCCATGGGGATGTGGGCAGGATCACAACTACATGCCACCCTTAGACTGTGCTGTAGCGAGGCAGTGTGGCTCCCTTCCTCCTCAGGGAGGGTCGAGTCCTGCCAGGGGGCAGAAGGGGCAGGGCCACAGGGCACTGGACCCGCCCCTCAGAGGGTCAGGAGGCCACCCGGAAGTATAAAAGCCGGCCAGCGGCGCTCAATTGGAGCCCAGCCGCTGTTGGGAGCAGACCTGCCAGAAGGTGCTCATGAGTGGGAGGCTGCTGAGACCAAGGGCAGTTGCCCGGACTGGCCGGAGCTTCCCCGTGCCCGCTACGACGAGGAGCTGCCAGAGCTTCCCCGCGCCCACTACGAGGGTCTGAGCCTTTGTCACTGTGTGTTTGGTGCCCCGCCCGAACCAAGGGCTGGGCCCCCTTTAACTGTGCCACTGCTCGGTCCTGCCCCAAAGGGCTCGAGCTGCCTGAACTATTGACTGCTCGACCCTGAGCCACGAGGGTCTGAGCCTTTGTAACTGTGTGTTTGGTGCCCTGCCCAAACCAAGGGCTGGGCCCCTTTAACTGTGCCACTGCTCGGTCTTGCCCCAAAGGGCTCGAGCTGCCTGAACTATTGTTGCTCAGCCCTGAGCCAAGAGGGTCTGAGCCTCTATAACTTTGTGTTTGGTGCCCCGCCCTATAGCAGAAGGCGGGGGCCCCGAGCGATTGTGCAGCTTCGCTCAGCCCTGAAGAAAGGGGCTGACATAAACGACGTGTATCGAGGCCAGTGTGGCTCCCCTCCTCCTCAGGGAGGGTCGAGCCCCGGCCGTGCGCCTTTACATGCGACTATGAACCAGCCTTGTGCCAGCTGCCTGGCTTCACCTGAAATACCCTCCCTGTTGCACCAAAGCATCGAGGCTCCTGGCTTCACTCCCCAGGCTGGACCCAGCGCTGTTCTCTCCTCCCTAACCTGTGTGTCACGTTCATGGTTCTATTCCCTCCATGCCCATCAAGGCCTCTGGGAGGGGCAGCAGGCCCGCTGTCTGCTCTATGCATATTTGCTCTCCGGTGGCAGCCGCAAACTGCCTGAATGCCCTAGCACCCCACAGGGGAGCCGGAGGCTCCGAGTCACTGCAGAAGCAGACAGGGAGCGGCTGTGCTGTCAGATGGCCGCTGCTGCTTTCCTCCACCACTGACCCATTGCCACCGGCTGGCACCTAGCTGAGGCCAGGCCTAAGGGCGGCCCCACGCTGCCGGATCGTTGTGGCTGGCGTTACAAGGCCGCGTTGGGCATGGCGAGAGCAGGCAGCAGGGAAAGCTCTTGACTCAGCTAGTCAGGAGAAGAGCAGCCCTGGCGGGGCCGGGAACGATTGGCCTGGCACTTCTTGCACTGCTGCATTGGTAACGGAGGCAGCTCCACCTCCAGCCATTGCAAACACCTTCATCTGGGCCCAAGTGCTGAGCTCATGCCTTCCAGAGGCAGGAACTGTACGTGTTACACAACCCCTTTCATCTGCGCTGGGGCACAGAGCAACCACCCGGTGGATGCAGGTGCACAGGGAAGAGTGTCACCTTCTATATCAGCAACACCTGGGCTTTCTGGTCTGGGGGGGTCTCCCATCCGAGTCCTATTCTGCCTTGAGCCTGCTTATGTTACAGGTCCTGGCAGTTTGGCTTCAGGCCATCAGACTCCAGCTGTAAGGTTAAAGTCGCGTGGCATTGCAAGTAAAGGTGCAATGAACTTTCCTTGCAGCACCGCTCCCATCCAGGAAAACCGCATGTGGTTATTTCCATCAGATGAGTTTTCTAAACCTCTGCCTGCCCCGAAGAGATTGGATGAGCCTTCCCCAGTGACGTGCCGAGCTATCTGCACAGTAATTACTGCTATTCTCCAATCCAGGATGCAACCACAATGGCTTTAACCCATCAGCCACCTAGCTTCCCGAGACACCTCTCCTGGGACTAGACCGTCACTACTGGGGCAGAATGCTGTCTGGGTTACCCCACCAAGATGAGGCTGAAGGAAAATGGGGTGTCCCCTCAGTCTGCTTCTCTTTGTGACTGAGCCTAAACACCCCACCCCATTCCTGTCGAGTGTGTTAAACTCACGTTAACCAAATGGTGAACGTGAGATTTAACACCCAGAAAGTGCCGCCTGTTAAATGCTCTCACAGCAACCTCAGCTCTGTCCTCTTGTATGCAGTGTCCAAATGACAATAAGGTGTTTTTGTTATATTGCCACTTGACTGGTGCAGCTTACTGTTTGCTAATGGTGAACTTCATCCAAACACATACCAGTGAGCAATGACGTGGTGTTTGCCACTGGCCATTTTTTCTGTGGGACAAGACAAGTGACGGGTGCGAGAGGTCTCTGATTTCAAGAGAGCAGAAGGAGCTTAGGGAAGGGAGAGGGACTCGGCTGCATCCAGCGGGGAGCGGACAGGTACGTGCTTGAATCTGGATGGGAAGGTGTGTGGGAACGGATGTTTGTTGTCTGCATGCCTAGCTCTGCAAAGTGATCTTCTCTTCCAGAGCTGCAAGTTCCTTGCCCCGTTTCTGATGTTACAGTCCCATCACCCCCAGTTGTATCACTGTCCTCTAATTAAATAGTGAATGTAAAACCAAGTTTAAAAAAAGTTCAACACCTCCTTCACTCACCCTACCTTCCTCCACTGTGATGCTGAGCATTATGGTGCATGGGTGCCACCTTCAGGAACTGCATGGGCATTACACAGATATTAAAACACTTAGCTAGATATCTGCAGTCACCACAAAGAAACCCCTGGCAGGAGTGAGAACTCAGTGGGTCAGTCCCTAATGGGGACTGCACCCCAAATGGGAACCAGCACAAAGTTTCTGGCAGTTTTCCTTCTGCTGAGTTGGGATGCTCTGAGCCCAGCCTGTGTTTCTCCAGCTGTGAGGGTGTAACTGAGTATCAACAGCGGAGACAGAAACCACATTTTAGAACATAAGAATGGCCCTACTGGGTCAGACCCAGGGTCCTTCTAGCCCAGAATCCTGTCTTCCAACAGTGGCCAGTGCCAGGTGTCCCAGAGGGAATGAACAGAACAGGGAATCATCAAGTGATCCATCCCCTGTCACCCATTCCCAGCTTCTTGCAAACAGAGGCTTTATAATAAAGTTCTTTTAAGAACCTGATTGATTTCAGTGTCCTAAAGATGAGTCTGGTCTGTACGCACATTGCTAAGGCAGTTGGTTTATATATTATTCTCAAGCCTCCCCAGGAAAGGGGGTGAAGAGTATTGGGGGGATATTTTGGGGGAATTAGGGATTCCAAGTGACCCATCCCTGAATGTTTGTTTAAATCACTTGGTGGTGGCAGCAATACTGTCCAAAGACAGAAACTTGTGCCTTGGGGAAGTTTTTAACCTAAGCTGCTAGAATATAAGCTTTGGGGGTCTTTCATGCAGGTCCTCACATCTGTACCCCAGAGTTTGGGGGGGGGGAGGGAACCCTGACAGGCCAGATATTGCTAACAATTAACAATGAGTCTCCCCATATCAGAGTGGAGGAGGGATAGCTAAGTCATTTGAGCATAGGCCTCCTAAACCCAGCATTGTAAATTCAATCATCAAGGGGGCCACTTAGGGATCTAGGGAACAAATCAGCACTTGGTCCTGCCAGTGAAGGCAGGGGGCTGGACTCAATGACCTTTCAGAGTCCCTTCCAGTTCTGTGAGATATAGGTATATCTCCGTATATTTATATTTATTTATTTTATGTGTTAGGGGCCTCACTTTGGGAGCAGAAAACAATCTGAGTTCTACCCTGCACTGTGAAGTTCCTAGTGGCCGTGGTGTGCAGCATGGGGACAGTTATGAAGTCCTCAGTGGCTGGGAATTTGTCCCAGTGCTGTTCCTATTTATACAGAAGGATCAACAGAGGTAGAAAGAAGCTAAAGGATTTGCCCCAAATCCCACCACAAGTTGGTGGCAATTGGGAATAGAACTCAAAAAATGTTTGTTTTAGACCCATGCTCTCATAACTATACAGCAATCCTTGCCCAGTCTTAGACTACAAAGCATCAGAAATGTGCAAAGATGAGCTTCCACTCCACTTCTCCTGAGCAAGAAAATCTCAGCTTTTCTCGGATGCGATGGTGTCACAACTTGGCCAGCCAGATGAACTGAAAGCATTGGGTTGGGGACTAAGAAAAAGACATAATCAAGATTTTTCGATGCTTTTCCTCCAATTTGTCCAGTGTACGTGAGGGTCTTAAAGTTCAGCTCATGGCAATCTGGTTTGTTGACTGCAATTGAAAAAGCAATTCAGCTGGCGCTTCTGACAGAACAGAGGCTTCTGTTTTGCCTCATGGTTTAAGTGTAGCGTGAGTGGGAAATGGTATCTGTTCTGAGTTTTCCCTCTGAAGACCCTAAACACTTTCTGTAAACCTCCAATTAGGGTTGCCAGATGTCCAGTTTTTGACTGGAACGTCTGGTCGAAAAGGGACACTGGTGTCTCCCCTCAGCACTGCTGACCAGGCTGTTAAAAGTCTGGTCTGTGGCACAGTGTGGCTAAGGCAGGCTCTCTGCCTGCCCTGGCTTTGACCAGTTCCCTGGAGGTAGCCGGCATCTCTGGCCCCTAGGTTTAGGGCCAATCAGGAAAACTCCACAAGCTGCGCCTGCACCATAGCTAGATGTCTACGCTGTGAGTGCGGGAGGGTGAAGAGAAAGGAACTCTGCCTATACAGGCGTAAACTGTGGCCTAGGTACTTGGAAACAGGTGTGGTAGATGAAAGTAGTGGCAAATGGTGCTTTAAATGCAGCAGACTTCCAGCGGCCAGTCTCGCACGAATGGAGGGAAACATGGCGGTGGCCAGAGTGGGCGCTCTAAAGAAGAGCGTGTAACCGAGGAAACAAAAGCCCACTCCTTCAAGCCGGAGTTGAACCAGCCACTTAAGGATTCCCAGGGGAATGAAGCTTACAGTCCTCCGCTGTACCAGCTGAGCTACCGAAGGAAGACAGGAGCAATGGGACACGAGTCACTCAAGGTGTCAGGCAGAACTGCCACTGGCACTTATGCATAATTATAGGCTTGCCTCTGCCGAGCCCTTGAAAGGAATAAGCGACACACAGCTAGCCCTTCATCCTCACGGCTGCCCCGGGGGCTGGGCAGCCGCCTAGTTTACCCTCAATTAACCCACCGGGAAGCCCGCAAACAGCTACCGCTCAAAGGCTCCCTAACAGGCATGGCACGAAGACAAGGCCGCAAGGTAAGAACGGAACGCCGGGGGCGCGACGCTAGCCCTGCCTGCTAGCCAGGACGCCGCATCCTCCCGCTGACCCGCAAGGGACCCGGGATTGTCTCAAGCACGCGCAGCACAATGTTGGGATCCCCGCCCTGATTCCCACTCAGAACAGGGACGGTGGTGCAATGGAAAACATGTTCAGGGCCTCCTGCCTGGTTCAACGGGGCCTTTTAAACCACAACATTTTCACAGTCCATTCCCCTTCCCCTTCGTCAATAATTGACACATTCCCGCTCGTACCCTTTCACACCCGACTCGGCCTCCCACGCCTACCTCAGGAAAAACAAACGCAAAGCGACTGGCAACAGAAAAGAACTCACACACACACACACACACACACTCCTGAAAGAGAAGTTGCCCCTTTTGCTCCCTCGAGACAAAAGGCTTACCGCCAAGCCGAGAGCAGACTGCAACGCTCCTTTCTATGGAGACATAAATGGTGCAGGGGGGTGGGGATGAGAACAGGAGAAAGCGCAACAGCCTGGAGAATGCGGGTATCGATCCCGCTACCTCTCGCATGCTAAGCGAGCGCTCTACCATTTGAGCTAATTCCCCATGCCCACTCCAGGAGACCTGCCCCCTCCACCACGCACTGTCAACTCAGCGCAAACCCCATCTAGCGATCTCTTTGCGACGTTATTGATATAAACTGGGACCATATAGAACATGGGTTGCAACCAAGGTCCTGTAGTGGCACCAGATCCTATGTAAAGGGGGTCATATAAGGTGTCTAAGACCAGGTTACGGGTTACTGGTTATGATTATGCTATCGCTATGTCTGTATCATGTTGTGGTTGAAGTTATGAATATTGGCTGTATACTGTCTATATTTCAAACTTGCGCTGTGTTACTGGGAAAGATCCCAGACAAGTGGGTGTTAGCTCTGCTTAGCCTGCTTGATGGCCCATTAAGGACCATCAGCTACACAATCGACCCATTGAGAGGAGGCAGATACGCCTTGTGACTCAGCAAAGTATTCAGGGACTTGGCCATGTGACTCCAAACTATATTTTGCTGTAATTTTCCACAGTAAGAACATAGAAGTGTTCTTCCACCTGCAAGTGCCTATCTAAGGCTGATGCCTCACCTCCATCTGGTCTTCAATCCTGCTTCTTACCTCTGGAGGGACTTTGCTACAAACTGAAGCTCTACACAAAGGACTGATGACCCATCCCAGCGGGGGATGTTCTCCAGAGACTTGATTTGAACCTGCAGTTTACTCCATCACTGCTACAAGCCTGAAATAAGAACTTTGCCATTACTGTATGTAATTGATTCCATTTAACCCCTTCTAGCCCTCACCTCTATCTTATTCCCTTTATGACTAAACCTTTAGATTTTAGATTCTAAAGTACTGGCAACAGCGTGATTTGTGGGTAAAATCTGATGTGTCTATTGACCTGGGTCTGGGGCTTGGTCCTTTGGGATCGAGAGAACCTTTTTATTTACTGGGGTGTTGGTTTTCCTAACCATTCATCCCCAAGACGAGTGGCACTGGTGGTGATACTGGGAGACTGGAGTGTCTAAGGAAATTGCTTGTGTGACTTGTGGTTAGCCAGTGGGGTGAAACCGAAGTCATTTTTGTCTGGCTGGTTTGGTTTGCCTTAGGGGTAGAAAAACCCCAGCCTTGGGCTGTGACTGCCCTGTTTGAGCAATTGGTCCTGAATTGGCACTCTCAGTTGGGTCCCGCCAGAACCGCATCGTCACACGCTTCACACCGCAAAACAAACTACCTTTATGCTTGCACACCCCCTCGGAAAGGACCTCTGCTCAACAAGGACACCTGGCATAGCAAAGAACGCTGCTCCCCTTTCTTGCCTTTCAACCAAATGCACCTTTTCAGAGACCATCTGTCATAACATTTTTCCCAGATCTGGACCTTAGCATCCAAAATATGGGTGTTAGCATGAAAACCTCCAAGCTTAGTTACCAGCTTGGACCTGGTAAAGCTGCCACCACCCAAAAAATTAGAGTGTTTTGGGACACTCTGGTCCCCCCAACAACCTTCCCTGGGGACCCCAAGACCCAAATTCCTTGAGTCTTACAACAAAGGGAAATAAACCTTTCCCCCCCCCTTCTCCCTTCCAGGTGTTCCCTCCCTGGGTTCCTGGAGAGATACACAGAAGCAAGCTCCGTGAATCTAAACAGAGGGACTCCACCCTCCCTGTTTCCAGTCCTGGAAACACAAGTACTTCCCTTTTCACCCAGAGGGTATGCAAAGTCAGGCTTAGTAAATCTAACACAAAGAGATTTTCCCCCTGACTTCTTCCTCCCACCAATTCCCTGGTGAGTTGCAGACTTAATTCCCTGGAATTCCCACTAAAGAAAAACTCCAACAGGTCTAAAAAGAAAGCTTTATAAGAAGAAAGAAAAATACATAAAAATGGTCTCTCTGTATTAAGGTGACAAATACAGGGTCAATTGCTTAAAAGAAATATGAATAAACAGCCTTATCCACAAAGAATACAGTTTAACACATTCCAGCAACTACACCATGTAAATACAAACACCAAACAATATAAACCTACTGTCTTGTCTCTTTGTACTTACAACTGGGAAACAGAAGATTAGAAAGGCAGGAGACAGAAAAGATCACTCTCAGAGCCGAGAGGGTCAAACACAAGACAAAGAATAAAGAACTCACACCCCAAAACTTCCCTCCACCCAGATTTGAAAAAGTCTTGTTTCCTGATTGGTCCTCTGGTCAGGTGTTTCAGGTTACTGGTGTTACCCCTTTACAGGTAAAAGAACATTAACCCTTAGCTATCTGTTTATGACAGGTGCAATGAGAAGAAACTAAGGGATGTCCATATGGGCAGTCTTCCCCTCCCATCCCACCCCACCCCACCCCACCCCACCCTCACCCTCCAAGGAAGGTGGATGAGAAGGAAGGAGTACAGACATGCCTCCAGAATGGTGGAGTGGAGAAAGTACACCTGGAGACCCATTGCAGGGCACATGTTGATCTAGCATGATTTTTAGTAAGCCCTTTGACACAGTCCCACGTGACATTCTTATACACAAACAAAAGGAAGTGTGGCCTAGAGAAAATTGCTGTAAGACAGGTGCACAATTAGTTGAAAAAAATGTACTCAGAGTAATTATTGATGGTACTACACTTGGGAAGGAATATCAAATAACATCAGAACGGCCACACTGGGTCAGACCAATGGTCCATCTTGTCCAATATCCTGTCTCTGACAGTGGCCAGTGCCATATACTTCAGAAGGAATGAACAGAACAGGGCAATTATCAAATGATCCATCCTCTGTCACCCAGTCCCAGCTCCCAGTAGTCAGTTTTAGGGACACTTAGAGCATGGGGTTGCATCTGTGACCATCCTAGTTAATACCCATTGATGGACCTATCCTCCATGAACTTTATCTAATTCTTGCATGTAAGACATGGGAGGTAATTGCCCCACTCAGCACTGGTGATACCTCAGCTGTGTCCAATTCTGGGTGTCACATTTTAAGAAAGATGTGGGGAAAATGGAAAGAGTCCAGAGAAGAACCGGGAGTCTAGGCTGGCCCTCTGGAACATAAATAAGATCCTTGTGATAGATGAAGCCATCCTGCAGCCTGAATTTGGAACTAAATGGAGCATCTGTGTTTTCCGGGGTCTGGCAGATCTGGGTCTTGAAGGAATCATGAGACAGCATGATGGACATTAGATCGCTGTCACATTGACCCATTGACAAAGTTGGACGCCTTAAGCACTGTGGAGGGAACTTCCTCATCAGGCTCAAGGTGCTCCTTTTTGCTTTCCCATTTCTAGCCCATTTCTAGTTGACGGGTTACAACAAAGTCAAATCGGGATTAAAAGAGGCAAGTGGATCTAGTGCTGATTGAGGTGCCTGGCCTTCCTGAGCTACTTCAGGTTTTTATGGTCTCTGGGAACCTAGACTAGGAACTGAGATCCCACCAGGAGGTGACAGGACCCAGTGGAACTTGCATTTTTCACGTTTCGCATACAGATGTTTTTGCCGGAGTCTTTCTAAGATGCGGTGCCAAGTCAGTCACAAAGATCCTGATCATCAGAAAAAAATGAAGCTCTCATCAAGGTAAAGGACCACAAATTGGTCCGACACGTCTTGGAAGATATCACTAATGAAGTGCTGAAAGGTTGCCAAGGGGTTGCACAGGCTGAAAGTCATGACCTGATATTTGAAATGCCTATACCAGCTATGGAAACCCAATACAGAGGCTTCCGGAAGGTTCCTTCTAGACTGGCTCCGCTTGTCTCCTCAGATCCAAACTAGATGATAGGCTACACAAAGATCCAGCTTAATGAAGACTCTGGCAGAGCTCACTCTTTCCATGCGCCCATTATTAAGAGGTAAGGAGTACTAGTTCTGGATTGTAACTTTATTTAATGCCTGGTAGTCCACACAAGGATGCAGGGAGCCATATTTCTTAGTCACAAAGAAGATCACACCCTCAGCCAGGGACACAGAGGATAGATGAAATACTATTGTAGATTTTCCTTGCGATAGCTCTAGAGATCCTAGAGATCTGGTTCTGAGAGGGAATAGATTCGACTGAAAGGATCTCCATTCCAGACTGGACATCAGTGGGGCAGTTGTAACTGTAATGTGGTGGCAAGATGTCAGCCTGTTTGTTTTTCACAGCAACATCTGCTAAAGCCTGATACTTGGCAGATATTCCCAAGGCAATTGGGAAAGTAGTGGAGACCCTAGCCTCTGTTTGCCAGAAACTGGGAATGAGTGACCGGGGATGGATCACTTGATGATTACCTGTTCTGTTCATTCCCTCTGGGGCACCTGGCACTGGCCACTGTCGGAAGGCGGGATACTGGGCTAGATGGACCTTTGGTCTGACCCAGTAGGGCCATTCTCATGTTCTTATGGAGACTGCCAGGGTTCCTTCCATACTAAGTCTTTTGGTCTCAGGATCCCCTGGGTGACAGCTAGAGCTGCAGAGGACCTCTGGCCTCCGGCTGAGTTTCAGGAAGCAAGACAGATGGTGGTATGGCAAATTAAACTGAATCATGCCAGTCCGCTGGTGGATACATGGATTGTTGGCGATGAGCTATGGGATGATAAGAATGATTGGAGAGTGCAGTGCACAGATCAACGTGAACTGGAGAACTTCATGGTGACCTTGAAAGGTGATGACTTGTAAGGGGGCCATTTGGTTGGTGACTGGGTCCAAATAGAGGAGTGATCTGTCAATGGTCTCCATGAAGTTGGGAGGAGTCTTGCACTGAGTTGGGATATTATGCACTCGGGCCAACTCCAAATCCATGAAATTATTTGAAGCACCAGAGTCCGCTAGAGCTTCTAGGTTAACCTCCAACATAGCGGGGTGCTGAAGAAGGAGTGGGAGTTGGAGGGATGTTGGCTTTGCAATTTGCTGTTGCCAAAGTTTCAGCAGACCTATGTTGGCACTAGGCACTGGCATGAGGGGGAAGACTGGATCCCTCTATCCGGGCTGGAGTTTGCCATTTCCCAACCTGAAACACAGATCAGCTTTCACAGGGCTGCTTGACACGAAGTGTCCCAATTTACTGCAGTATAGGTATAGGCTTGATGCTTGACACTGTTTTTTCTCTGCATCGTAGAGACAGGGCTGGGCTTGGCCAATCTACTTGCGTTTGGCTGGAATGAGAGCACCGGGAGTTGGCAAACCAGATCTGATGAAGTTGGCACAGGTCAGGAGGTTGACCTCCTTTCTAGGCGGCGTTCCATCAGGCAGCTGCCAACATTAATACTGAGCTTGATCAAGGTGTTCAGATTGGTCACTGGCTCTATTCACGCAAGCTCATCTTTGATCTCATCTTCAAGGCCAAGACAGAAGTGGTAGCACTGTGCAGTCTCATTCCATGCGGTGTCAGCCACGAGATGCCAAAACTCTGAGGCATCATTAGCAACTTGCCAGTGTCCCTGCTGCAGGGTCTGGAGCGCAGCCTCAGCTGTGCGTACATAGCTCAGGTCATCAAAAATTACTGTGATATTTTGAACCAAGGCCTTAGACTGGTTCAGGACGTTACAGAAGTGGGGAGGCCCAAGCCAATGCCGCCCCAGTCAGCTGGCTGATAAGTCCAACCTGAGACTGGTCCGTGTGGAAAGACTGCAGGCACAGCAGGATTAGGAGCTGGGACTGGTTCATAAAACCAGGAAACTGGCTGTGGTCACCACCACACTTGTCCATTGGGGGAATTCTAGGTTCCGGATGGGGAAGTGTCCTGAATAACACAGGCTGTGCCTGCAACATAGCGTTCGGTACCTGCAGGGCATCTGCAGGTTCTGTAGGTGCACCAGTGGTTTCCCTAGGAATTGAAATTAGGGGAGGTGTTCGAATTTATATGGGGGGGTGTCAGGACCAATGAGATATATAAAGAGAGATGAATAAAGTAAATATTTTGTTAGTATGATGCAAATTTAACGTAAGGATAATGCAAGTTACACCAAAACATATAACAGATCTAGATTTCTAAAAACACATGATTTTTTTAAAAAAATATATTTAATTTAAATTGACTTTTGAAAAGTAAGCCATCATGGGATTAGAGAGAAGTCCTCTCAAGGATCAGTAACTGGTTAAAAGATGGGAAACAAAAGGAATAGGAATAAAGTAGGAATAAATTGTAGGAATAAAGTGGAATAAATTTAGGAATGAAGTAGGAATAAATTGTCAGTTTTCAGAATGTAGAGAGATAAATAGTGGTATTCCTGAGGGGTCAGTACTGGGACCATTACTGTTCAACATACTCATAAATGATCTGGAAAAAATGGGTAAACAGTGAGGTGGCAAAATTTGCAGATGATACAAAACTATTCAAGATAGTTAAGTCCCAGGCAGACTGGGAAGCATCACAAAGGGATCTCACAAAACTGGGTGACTGGGCAACAAACATGGCAGATGAAATTCAGTGTTGATCAATGCAAAGTGATGCACATTGGAAAACAATCTCAACTATACATACAAAATGATGGGGTCTAAATTAGCTGTTAACACTCAAGAAAGAGATCTTGGAGTCACTGTGAATAGTTCTCTGAAAACATCCACCCAATGTGCAGTGGCAGTCAATGATTCCCAACATTCTGTTTACTTTTTTAAAAAGAACAGGAGTACTCGTGGCACCTTAGAGACTAACAAATTTATTTGAGCATAAGCTTTTGTGGGCTCCAACCCAGTTCATCGGATGTAGCCCACAAAAGCTTATGCTCAAATAAATTTGTTAGTCTCTAAGGTGCTACAAGTACTTCTGTTCTTTTTGTGGATACAGACTAACACGGCTGTTACTCTGAAACCATTGCTTTTTTAAGAAAAAGATAGATAATAAGACAGAAAATATAAAATTCATGGTACTTGTACACCTTGAATACTGTGAGGAGATCTGGTCACCCCATCCCAAAAAAGATATATTGGAAATGGAAAAGGTACAGAGATGGGCAACTAAAATGATTAGGGGCATGAAACAGGAGGAGAAATTACGACTGGGAATTTTCATCTTAGAAAAGAGACGACTAAGGGGGAGTATGATAGTGGTCTATAAAATCTTGACTGGTGTGAAGAAAGTGAATAAGGAAATGTTATTTAATCCTTCACATAACGCAAGACCCAGCAGTCACCCAATGAAATTAATAGGCAGCAGGTTTTAAAAAAACAGAAGGAAGTATTTATTCACACAACATAAAGTTAACCCATGGAACTCTTTGCCAGGGGATGCTGTGAAGACCAAAACTATAACAGGATTAAAAAAAGAACTAGATACATTCCTGGAGAATAGGTCCATCGGTGGCTATTAGCCAGGATGGGGAGCGATGCAACAACATGCTCTGAGTGTCCCTAGCCTGTTTGCCAGAAGCTGGGAATGTGCAACAGGGGATGGATCATTTGATGATTACCTCTTCTGTTCATTCCCTCTGACACACCTGGCCTTGACCACTGTCGGAAGACAGGATACTGGGCTACATGGACCATTGGTCTGACCCAGTATGACCATTCTTATGTAAAAATTAATTATAATAATAAAAATGTTTAGTACAGAAACACCCCAACATAATGACCTCTCAAGATAGCAACAATGTGAGATAACAACCTTGGCAAATACTGCATTTTAAAAATCTTGGCCTACTAGGAAATATATTTATATAAGTTTCCATTCCCAGTCACAAATCTAGCATTCTGGACCAAAGCCACTAAAATATAGTCCAACAAACAAATGTTTATTTAATGTGCGCCTTATTTAAGCTGTCGGAGGTGCTTTCATGTGAGTACACCTCCCAGGTGGGGGGCAAGAAGGCACCTTGCTCATTCTTCCAGCTGCTTACTGTTTGCTCTGGCCATGGCTGTCCATTCACTCCACCACTCTGTTGCCAATGGCCCTGCGCAGTCACCTTCTGCTGCCACCTGCCACTGTGACCTCTGCGAGTTGGTCTCTTTAGGTTCCACCCTCTCTCAGTGATTTCAGCTGAGCTCTCCGTGGGGGAACCTCGCTGCTAGTGCAGTCTGGGCTGTCCTTTACACAAAAACACTGTCCCCACAGGAACACTGTCGCCACGGCAGGACTAAGCACGTAGACCTGATTATCAGCGATTTCAGCTGCAGTGGTCCCTTAACAGAACAAAAGACTATCTATGGAGCCTAATCAGCTCTGTCTTTAAACAGTGGAGAGGGACAGGTCCCCACCCTTTCTTTTGATGCCCTCAATCAGCACAGGCTAAGTACGGTTCTACTGCCTTTTACTCATACAATAAGAACAACAACATTCCATTCCCAACTCCACCCCCCGCATTCAAATGATTTGTAACCCAACCCCAGCCAAAAACTATCACTTGGGCAACACAGCTCTGTTTGCTGGATACCTAGGTAGATTAGGTGTGAATGTAAATACAATCTGGTCCTGAAGCCTTTCCCCCCAGCCCATCATTAGTTGTCAGGGAGAGCTCATTGAGACTTTGCTTACAAATCATCACTGGAAATTATTAGGTTGGCCAACATAATGGAAATGAATGCACTGACATTGTCATAACGAGCCCCTGATGGTGTGGGTGATGTGATTAGGTCTATTATAGTGTCACTTGAATCGATATGTGGACAGAGATAGCATCGGGCTTTGTTGCAAAGATAGATGCCTGGGTTAGTGTTTTTGTTCTGTGGTGTGTGGTTGCTGGTGAGTATTTTCTTCAGATTGGGTGGCTGTCTGTAAGCAAGGACAGGCCTGTCTCCCAAGATCTGTGAGAGTGAGGGATCATCTTTCAGGATAGGTTGTAGATCTTTGAGGATGCCCTGGAGAGGTTTTAGTTGTGGGATGAAGTGGCGTTCTGTTACTTTCTCTTTTTTTGAGCCTATCGTGTAGTACATGACTTCTGGGTACTCTTCTGGCTCTGTCAATCTGTTTTTTCACTTCAGCAAGTGGCTATTGTAGTTTTTAAGAATGCTTGATAGAAATCTTGTAGGTGTTTGTCTCTGTCTGAGGAATTGGAGCAAATGCGGTTGTATCTTAGAGCTTGGCTGTAGACAATGGATCGTGTGGTGTGTCCTGGTTGGAAGCTGGATGCATGTAGGTAAGTATAGCAGTCAGTAGGTTTCCGATATAGGGTGGTGTTTATGTGACCATCACTTATTAGCACAGTAGTGACAAGGAAGTGGACCGCTTGCGTGGATTGGTCTAGGCTGAGGTTGATGGTGAGATGGAAATTGTTGAAATCATGGTGGAATTCCTCAAGGTCTTATTTTCCATAGGTCTAGGTGATGATGTCATCAATGTAGGGATGATGTTATCAATGTAGGGATGACATTTTAACCTGTACTGCAAGGAGAGTAGGGGCATTAGGGTATGAGAGCTAAGGAAGCGTTGTTCTAAATCAGCCATAAAGATGTTGGCATACTATGGTGCCATGCGGGTACTCGTAGCAGGGCCACTGACTTGAAGGTATATATTGTCCACAAATGTGAAATAGTTGTGGGTGAGGACAAAGTCGCAAAGTTCAGCCGCCAGGTTTGGCATGTAACTAGTTCACAAACTGGGGGATGGGCGGAGGGGAGAAATCCCTGGAGGTACCATTTGAAAACTAACAACTCTCTGGTCAATAAGATCATGATACAGCATTACATAGAGAGCTATGAGTTCCCCCTGTACGACATTACTTGTGAAACCCCAACAGCCCCTCCTAGGCAAACGCTGTTAAAGAGGTCTGTCCTAAGCAAAGGAATGGGGGGTTAATATAAGCAGCAAACAGGGTCATCAGCACAGCAGGGGAAGGAGATGGTAGTGAACAGAGCAATTTAGATTTCAGCAAACACAGGTGGGGGGAGGGAGAAGAGCACGTGTAATGTTGACAAACCCAGGTTGTCAACAGACAGGATCAAACCTGGGACTTCTGGAGCTTAGAGCATGATTCTCTACAGCCGGAGCTAAGAGCCAACTGGCTGCTAGCTAGGGCTGTAGAGCAGACTCATTTAACTGTCTCTAAATGGTCTTGGTGACACTAGATGGGACAGGACACCACACCCAGGAGGTGTGTGGGTTACACTCGGAGCCTTCACCACCAGACTTCAGGTCGCCTTCCTCACATCTTGGATAAACTTTGCTTTGAGGGGATCCTTTAGAACAGTGGGTCTCAACCTTTTCAGTCTACTGTGCCCCTTTCAGGAGTCTGATTTGTCTTGTGTACCCCCAAGTTTCACCTCACTTAGAAACTACTTGTTTACAAAATCAGATCTAAAATACAGATGTGTCACAGCAAACTCTTACTGACAAATTGCTGACTTTCTCCTTTTGTCTGCATGAAATTTTAACCTGTACTTTATTTCACTAGTGCTTGTTATGTAGCCTGCTGTAAAACTAGGCAAATATTGACAGAAGTTGATGTGCTCCCTCGAAGACCTCTGTGTACCCCGTGCCCCTGGTTGACAACCACTGCTTTAGAAGAATCAACTTTCAAGACTCAATGGACTAGAAAAGAAAGGGGCAGACAACCCCACATTCTTTCACCTAAGAAAACAAAACCACCAGCACCTTTGGGCCCCTGGAAGAGAGCCGGAGCAAGGGGAGAGCCAGTCACCACTTTGCTGGGAGACTGTGGCTGAGAGAAACCATTTTGAACAGAGCCTGTGAGAAATAAGGCATACATTTATATTGGTGAGAGTAATTAATTGTTGGAACAATTTACCAAAGGTTGTAGTGGATTCTCCATCACTGACAACTTTTAAATCAAGACTGGATGTTGCTCTAAAAGATCTGCTCAAGGAATTATTTTGGGGAAGTTTTCTGGCCTGTGTGATACAACATTCCAGCCGTGGAATCTATGAAAGCACCTTTCAAAGGGCAGTATGGGTTAGTAGACTATTAAACACATGAGGAAACTGAGGTACAGAGAGGCAACTCATCCAAGCTCATGCAACAGGTCAGTAGCAGAACTGCGACTCCACTGAGGTTTCCTGACTGCCCAGCCAGTGCTCTGCTCATTGGAACACACTGTCTCCTTGGTAGTACATTATATTCCCTGAAAATAAATTCTGAATAAGGAAAGGAGAGCATTCACGCTAGCAATCAGATTTCTTGGCGTTCTGCTCATCTAATCAGGGAACAGAAGTCAAGTCATATGACCCGAGTGTCCAATCCACACACTGTGAGTTTTAACTAGCAAACTGATTCCTGAAGAAGAGTTATTCATTGAACTCACCCCAGGATTATTTTTGAAATCGGGATAAATTTGAGTGCCCTGTAAGCTTTTTACAGAGAATTTGTGAAGAGGAAATGGGATGGGTTCACAGCCTAAATTATTCCCCATGAATTATTTGCTTGGCTGTAAAGATAAGTGCTTCCATACCCCCCACATATCGGCAGGTACTGCCGACCCAATACATTCAAACAAGTCAGGCCTCCCAAATCATGAGATTTTAAAATTATCTGGGGGATTCTTTTGATTTGCCTTATACTTTTTGAACCATTAGGGGGGTCACATTTAGAAGCATGATGGGCTAGACATTTACTATTTCTTAAATGACAGTGGAGATTCTTGTGTGCTCGGGGGTGGCCCCACTCCGGGGTACTCTCTCTGCACCGGCTGTTTCCCTGACCTCTGAGCAGCACATTAAGTTCAAACCAAATACAATTTATTAAACAGCAACTGTAAGGAAAATAAGGAAAAATGGAAGAGGGTGAAGGGGAACAAGGGACCCGCCCTATGGGCTCGAGGGCACCACAACCGGCATCTCTGGGACATGAGAGCAGGTCACAGCCTGTTCCTCACACTCCCGGCTCCCTCACAGGCCTCAGGCTCTAGCCAGCCGGGCCCTTCTCCCCAGATTGCCCACCCCCCCCGGTCAGGGTCACATTCCCTCTCTCCCAAGTCCAGCCTGCGTGTCTGAGGGTGTCTCCCTGCACTCGGCCACTGCCCAGGGCCCCCTCGCTCTCCCCAACCACTCCCTGTGCTCGGCTCCAGTGTGACCAGTGCCCACAGTCTCGGCTCTGGCCCCGCAGCTCCCCGCTGCAGCTTGGCCCTGGCTCCCTGACGGCGTGGCTGGTCTGCACTGCCCCAGCTCCCAGCTGCTCCAGCTCCCCTATCTCTGGCTGCTGCTCTCCCCTTAGCTCTGC
This sequence comes from Gopherus evgoodei, assembly GCF_007399415.2. Classification (NCBI taxonomy): domain Eukaryota; kingdom Metazoa; phylum Chordata; order Testudines; family Testudinidae; genus Gopherus; species Gopherus evgoodei. The sequence goes on from NW_022060105.1 coordinate 39,624, forward strand.
CCCGCTCGCCTCAGGCAGCTTCCCTCACACAGAGGATGGGCTCCTGGCTCCCTCATTGGCTGGCCTGCCCTGTCAATCAGGCTCACCTGGAGCGTTGGCATTTCCCCCTTGGCCCTGGGGACTGTCAGTCTCAGGATCCTGATTTCTCTTCATCCGTTCCCCTTTCTTTTGGTACTGGGAGAGGCCAGCCAAAAACCCCACTAAGTGTCAGTGGGGAGCAGCAGCCCCCTCCTGCTGGCCTAGATCCAATCTTCAGAGCAGGCCCCTTGGGCTGAACTGGAAATTGGGGTTCAAAACACACACACATCCAGCCCCTGACGCTCTGAGCTCCAAACACTTCTTAGATCTGGCTGAGGTTCCACTCTCACAAGCTCTTCATCTACCCACCCTCCAGTCCCTCTTCCGAGTGCACGGGCCGCCCGGGGCTGCACTGACAATGTCTTCAGCAGTCAGCAGAGCTGCCAGGGACAGGGCTGAAACAGTTCCCGTCCCTGACAGCTTGATGTAAGTCGGCTTGCCCAGGGGGCCTCTGTCTGGGCTCGGTTGTGGGGGTGTTGCTTCAATGTGGAAACCAACGCAGAGTGTCCCAACGCCTCCTGTCTGCAGCACAGGCCCACCAGGGACATGGGGTTTACTACAGGCTAAGGAGGTGGGGTCTCCCTTGATCAAACAGTGGTAGCGATTCCCTGATTGGATGCCTTGGCACCACCTCAGTGGGCTCTACCTAGATCTAGAGCTGGGCAAACAATGGATATTTCAGTTCAGAGGCACTTATGAGAAATATGTTATTTTAAAGTTTTGTTTCGGATCAAACTGAATGTGAAATTTTTCAGACTTTTCAGTGACTCAAGGACAGTCCATGGTGAGCCTATTCCAGAGCAGAGATTTGAACTGTTGCCTTTTACAGCTAGGGTAAATGCAGCCTAAACACTAGACTAAAGGCAGAGAAGTTGCAGCACCACCTTTCTCCTTCTCTCTTAGCCCTTTTGTGACTGGCCAAAACCGTATGTGTCAAATGCGCTATTCACTTCAGGTAACTCGAAACTGAAATAATCCTCTTCATCCAAAGAACGTCACCCATTTTGACATAGAACACCAAGAGCTAAATTCAGAATGCGACTGAGGTGTGGTGACACTGAACGTCACCATGCCTAACTTTTGGATGATTCACAAAATCTGGGTTGGTGCCTGGGCTCCCTGTAGAACAACTGGGGCGAGACAGACACCTGAGAAGCATTCACAAAAGCTGGCAGTGGAGAAGACTCCAGGTTCAAGGCCCACCCTCTAGCTGAGGGGAGAAGAATTTGAATGGGGATCTGCCACTTGCCAGATGAACACACTGGGCTTTGGGACAGCCGGACTCCCTCAATCACTCCTCTTGAAGCTGTTCCATGGGGGGAAATAATCATTGGTTCAGGGAGCCTGGACACTGGGTCTTCCACCTCCACACCCTCTGTAAGCTCACTTAGAGGAGCCTGATTGGGCCCCTCAGCCAAGTTAGGTGGCCAGACTCCTCCCGCTCTGGTGTGAGTGCTGCAGGGACCATGCTCAGAAACACAGATGCCTAGTGACCTTTTACTTCAAAAAATGTCACTGTCGAGTGAGTTTAGGACCCTGCAGTGGTGAGCAGCAGCTTGGCGGGGGGTTGTACATCCCAGTGGGGCCTGATTCTGGCCATTAGGTGCCTAAAGCAGCAGTTAGGCACTTAAGCCCTGTGGTGAATCTGGCCCCAAGAGGTCGGCAGAGCTGGGAAGGGAGATGAGGTCATAGGAAGAAGGAATCACAACTGGGAGGGGCACAAGAAGTTTTGGGGTCTTAACTATGTGGGATCCCCTCTGAGCCATTCCCAGCTCTTGGAAAGCAAAGAAGTTCCTCATAGACTTTAAGGCCAGGCGGGAACATTGTGATCATCTAGTCTGACCTCCTTCACCTTGCAGGCCAAAGAACCTCACCCACCCCCTCCTGTAATAGACCCATAACCTTCCCGGGCCTTTATGACTTGGGGCAAACCAACCAGTACTTGGTTTTGTCAGAAGTTGATCTCATCAGGTTCCTTGGGCTAGATACCTAAATAATTCCCAGGCTTGAGAAGCTCTTTGTAGAGGTATCAGCTACAACACCTTCCCTGGGCCCTAGTGCCACCCCATCCAGCCTCTCCCCCCGCCCAGTGATGCTGGGGACGGCTAACCAATGGGTTGCTTGTACTTGAGGCTGCTATCCCTTTAAGGCCGGAGCATCCTGCTGTAATAGTACCTGCCTCTCTAAAGGGGTTAGCAGAACGTTCTCTCCAGCCACTTGTCTGCTCCCAGATACTAGGTAGATAGCCCACGTTCTGCTCTCCAAACCTTGGCCTTGCTACGTTCCTGCACTGCAGGTAATCGAGCCCAGGAAACTCTGCTAATATGTGGAATGCAGGCGCAGTGGACTGGGGTTTAACTTGCAGGGCACCTCAACTATCCAAGCCTCAGTTCTTGAGATCTCTGTTTTCCACAGCTTGGCCGTGGCCATTCATTATACTAAAGCCCCCTTTAATTAGTAGTATCTTCCTCCCCTACTCCGACACCCCAGCCCCATGACATCTCAGCTCTTGGATGGTGTGCTGTAGAGATGGGAAATTGGAGTTAGTCATACTGCATTCAGATGGCACTCCCCTCGGGTCTGTGGCAGATCTCTCCTTCTTTCGCTCTTTGGTTCAAGGGCCTCACTTCCTTCCTGCTCCTGCCCCTCCCTCGGGTCTTGTGTCTGCCAGCTTGGAAATGCCAAACTCCAATTTTCCATCACCCCAGGAAAGCCCTGCCCTTTATCTCCTAGGAAGTTTGTCTTCTGAGCCCCATGGAGTACCCTGCTTTCCACCCTCTAGTATAAACATCTCTGGGACATTTCTGCCCACTGCTGCCACCCTTCAATGTCTAGCACCAGGTCAGTTTCTGAAAACTTAGAGGGTTTGTTGTTCTCCTCCTCCATGGCTTGTTGGCTTTTATTCACACACGTGGCCAAAACATCTGTAAGGATGAGACTTCGGCCATGCATCTGCCAAGGAAGGATTGATTCTTGAACCAGATGAGGTAAAATAACAAATCCAGTGAGCTAGTCACACCATCAGTCTCAGTGAAGCCTCAGGCCCCGCTTTCATCTTGGAATCTGGGGTTAAACGTCATACCCCAAGAAGAGTCTCTTATCATCAGTCTCTGTGTCCCAGGACAACAAGCGATTGTTCTCAGCCACTTTGGCCCATGCTTACAAGGCCCACTGGTTGCTAGGGAGATGGTGGAAATAGTGGGCCCCTTCTGTTAGTGGGCATGCTGGCAGGGTGGGATTCAGTAGTATGGAAACCGGACACCCTTGGAGGCCCTTGCCTTCCAAAAGGGCGGCTTTGTAAATTTAGTGTCAGGTGTTCTTGAATGAGAGTCCTTGGACTTTCGGGACTTCACTTTGTTTTTCAGCTTGATGAAGGTTTGCTTGAGGCACATTAACATCTGTTTGAGAACTTTGCTCCTTGAAAGGGATGGTGTCCTAGCTCTGGAGGCCTTTGGTGACTTTGGGAAAGAACCGTTGGGACTCCCAGTTTCCTTCTCCCCAGCTTGCGAAAGCCCTGTTGTACTGGTAGCAATGGACACCATCTTTGGTTGCTTGGTGAGATTCATTTTCCCCATTCCATCCCGCGTCTTGCTCTTGTCTGCTGGAAGGAGCCACAGCACTGGCATCTTATTGTGGTTGGATGATGCTGAGGAGTCACCTGGAGTCCATTGCTGTGGAATTCCATGGGATCTTCTGGGCAAGTCAGCATCTGCAGAGCCAGCTGGTCTCTTCCGTCGATGCTTACTACACTTCTTGCAGACTCTGATTGGCGGCTGGTCCCTGGAGAGCTTTGAATTCACAGTTCCATTGAACCCATGTGAATCCATGATGTCTCGAAGACCATGCAGCTCAGCAGATGTCTCCTTCTGAGTTTTCCTACCCTTCAGCTTTCCTGGATATGCCTTGCAGCACTGCTGGCAAACTGAGACCTGGCCCGCCAAGGGGCGGGAGCTGCTCAACATTTCCATCAGGTGATTGATCTGCAGGTCGTGTGCAGCCTGCCCAGCAATGAGAGAGTCAATGGTGGATCTTGTTAGCTGCTCAGAGCCTGGTGCCTCTGGGGCAACCTGTTGGCATTGGGTTCTGGGAAGATCTGCCCTGTCCTCACCTGCCTGTGCCCCTGGCCGCAGGCAGGAGCCTTCTCCCAAGAGATCCTTCCTCTCCATGTGCAGCTCCAGCTTCTCTTCAGTCCCTTTGGTGCTGCTCACACTGGTAATGGGCTTTCTCAATTCGCTTCTATAAATCTGGATTGTCACTGCGCGTGTCTTCTCTGCTATTGCCGTTCCTGGAGGTGGCAATGTCAGACCCCCCCTTGCTGGCAGAGTGCAGCACTCTGGGTTAGTCTGGTTTCCTGCTGCGCCATCATTCCTGTCCGTCTCCATGGTGGTATCCTCCACTGGTGTTGGAGGACGTGTGGAAGAAGAGGAGCTTGTGCTTCGCCTCCCCGTCTGCAGGAAATCGGTCTCCATATCAGTGAACTCCACATGGGCTCCTCTCGCTGGGACGGCGTGAGGCAGCTTTGCCAGGGTGTCTGGGTCCAGGGTGAGCAGCCCCCTCTGCATGACGAGATGCTGACGCCTTATGTGGAGTTCGATGGGGTGGGCAGGCTGTTGTCCCATCGTTGGGAATACAGCTGTCCTGTGCTTGTCTGGCTCCCTAGGGGGGCGGAGTGGCCCAGGCAGGGCAGTCTCTCTCCGGAGGGGAGCATCTCTGTGCGACTCTCTCACCATCTTCATTTGGATCTCCGAGCATTTCTGAGCCACCTGATCCTGCAGCTTGACCCCTGCCGTGGGCACAAGCCTGGCCAGGATGGCATCAGGGGATGCCATGATCCTGTGGGCCTTTTGGGGCAGGGATCCCGAGGGGCAGACACATGGCTCCTGGATCTCCTGTGCATGCTGAGGGCTGGTGTTGGATCTGAGGGGCTCCGGGATCTTTGCTGGAAATCCACATTTGGGCCGATCTGTGTCTAATTCCAATTGCTGCTTGGTGTCCCACTCACTCAGCAATGGCTCCCCCGGGATGGGGGTTTGTGGAGCACCCAGTTGCCTCTGCAGATCCTTCTGGTGGATGTTGAAGTCTGAGTCATGGGTTGACATCTGGTCCAGACCCATGGTCTGCTCTCGCCTGTCTCGTCTGCTGTGGGCAGGAGGCCTGGGGAGAGGCTGGGCTTGGATGGGATAAGTGGATCCTTCCCAGCCTGCTACACGCATGATCTCCCCTGTGTGACGGAGGGGCTCTGACTGAATCACGGCAGCTTCTCTCAGGGAAAAAGAGCTGGAACTCCAGAGGGAAGAGGTGGTGGATTCCATAGAGGAATAGGAGAACTGGCTCATCGCAGATGTCGACACACTCGGCCTGTGGGAGAGAGCAGACAGGGACAGATGGGACATGGCCCTGCTGAGCAAAGGCAGGACTTGGGCACAGCCTTCCAACAGTAGTGCAATAGGGCAGTGCCTAGGCATGCATTGCACACCACACCCTGACACAAGAACATCAACTGGCTAACAAAGGACTGAGAGGGGCAGCTGGCACTCATTTTATCTATAACGATAACCCCTTCGTCACACGCACGTGCAGCACCTAGCACAATGGGGCCTTGAGCATGATTGGGGACCTAGTGCTATTTTAATAGAAAGATTAGCTAACAACAATTGCTTTGGGTGAGGAAGATGTGAGCATGTGTGTGTAACCCTTGCCGTAGGAGGTTGTGAAGGCCAAGACTATAAACTATAAAAAGAACTAGATAAAGTAATCAATGGCTATTAGCTTGGATGGGCAGGGATGCTGTCCCTAGTCTCTGTTTGTCTGAAGCTGGGAATGGGCGACAGGGGACGGATCATTTGATGATTCCCTGTTCTGGTCATTCCCTCTGCTGCACCGGCATTGGCCAGTTTTGGGAGACAGGATACTGGGCTAGATGAAATTTTGATGTGACCCAGTCTGGCTGTTCTTATGTTCTTACATTCTAACCCACTGGAAAACTGTCCTCTTCTAATGGCTGATACACTAGAGGCTAACAACCTACTGTTGCTCCCAGTTAATGGAGTTTCTCCTGTGGTGGAGGTCTGTGCTATGGTCCTGAAAGTCCTGGATTTGAACCCAGCTGATGACTCATGTTTGGGGTGTATCACGGGGTGTCCCACTCACTGCTTGTCTTGTGCCTACTCTGGGGATTAGCTCTCAAGGTCAATGCCCCTTCCAATTGTCACATGTGATCACATCCTCTCTCTATCATTCCAGAACTGCAGTGTCCTCTTCTTGACTCAGTCCCCTGGCTAGGCCACTCAGCGTTTCCCCCTCTTCCAGGGTACAGTCCTTCAAGTGCCTGTCACTCCCACAGTGACCCAGACATTCTTCCTGTTCACTGCCCCGCCGGTCCATGCCATGCCCTCGGTGGCTGGTAGGGAAACCCGGGCCTACACTTCACACCAGGCTCCAGGCCAAGGACCCTCAACCCAGCAGTTCTGGGCTTTCCTCTCCCAGCCTGGACTGCTTCCTACTACTCCTGGTTCCCCTCCTTGCTCTGGGTGCACCAGCTCCAAACACTCCACCCTCTTCCCAGGGAGGGGCTGCCCTTTCCCAGTGGCAGCCCCGTCTGTTGCTGGCATTATAGGCCCCACCTATTACTGCCCAGCTGAGCCTGCTTGGAATCAATTCCCTTTTCCCTGGCTCTTCCTCCAGGTACACCCTGTGGAGTTAATGGGCCGGCCTGGCCACCTTAGCTCCTTCCAGTCCTATGTGGGGTGGACACCCACTCACAGTGTGTCATTTGCTGTTTTTTTCAAACACAGCACGGGCAGGTTCTAGACAGTTGCCGGCTGGCAGATATTGCCATATAGAAGGATTTGATCCTACTCACAACCCCAACTTGTAGTCTCTGCATTTAATTTTTGATAATCCCTCACCTCACTTTCATTGGTATCTCTCCTGTTATTTTAGGATCCTGGAGTGTCTGGTTTTCCCTGCTCCCTCCTCTCTACATTCACTATCCCCTCCGACCGACCCCCAGTCTGGTGCCCCCGCTCAGTTGCCTTACGGTATCAGAACTTCATCCAGGTGTCTGGCCACGTACTGTAGCCTCCTCTCAACGAGCCTGAGGCTCTGAGCCAAGGGGAGCTTGTCCAGGTGGACAGGGCAGCTGTGGAACAGAGAGAGCAGATAGCTGAGTGCAGGCCCTGCCCTCAGGCCCTCTTTTACCCAGAGGGGCAGCACTGAAAGGCTCCCTGTCCCATTCTCCACTGAGGCAGCCTCCTCCCCTGCAATACCCGGGCCTTGGATGTTCTGGTTTGGGGTTAGCTGGATTGTTAGGTGAGCCCTGTCTAGTGCTGAGGAGATGAGCGTGTATCCTGCTGGTAGCATGTGTGTCATGTCCCTTCCACAGAAGCTAATCAACATATAGGATAACATCCTACTATAGCTACCAACTAATGCAGCTACCTCTTTAGCTCTAAGGGGTGCTTTATGCTGCAGAGCTGAAGGTCCAGGGTTCAAATCCTAATGGGAACCTATGCTGGGGGACTGGAGGAGGGGTCAAGTGCTGCTGGATCCCTTTCATCCTACTCACCATACCAGAAAGGCCAGCCTTCCTCCTGACCTCTCCACCTCACCTGCAAGGGGTTGCTCCCAGAAAACATTTTCTCCCCCCTCTTGGGAGGGGAGGATGGTGCAGTCCAGTCGACACAATCTACTCCCCGCCCCACTGCCCCAGGTTAAATGAGCCGTATGATGCTTGAGAAAGGGAATGACCCACTGTATGAGGCGTGGGGGTGGATTAGAGATGGCAATTTCTGCTGGGTGGGAATGAATTGCATGAGTCTAAAGGAGAAGAGTTGTTTGCGTGGTACATAGTCGGGGCAGGAGAGGGATCACTCGGGCAACTGCCCCTGGCTGGGGATGAATTGCATGACCCTAAAGAAGAGGACTGACCCACTGCAGATTTATGGAGGGGGTGTCATAAACAGATAGCTAAGGGTTAATGTCTCTTTCACCTATAAATGGGTTAACGAACAGTGACCTGAGACACCTGACCAGAGGACCAATCAGAAAACAAGATGTTTCAGATGTCAAGGGAGGGAAGTTTTGGGTGTGTGTTCTTTGTTCTTTGTCTTGGTTCGGTGACCCTCTCGGCTCTGGGAGTGATCTCTCTATCTCCAGGCTTTCTAATCTTCTGTTTCCAAGTTGTAAGTACAAGGATAGTAAGACAATAGGTTTATATTGTTTTTTTGTATTTACATGTGTGTAGTTGCTGGAATGTTTAAAATTGTATTCTTTTTGGATAAGGCTGTTTATTCATTTTTTCTTTTAAGCAATTGACCCTCTATATTGTCACCTTGATACAGAGACCATTTTTATGTCCTTTTCTTTCTTTTTATATAAAGCTTTCTTTTTAAGCCCTGTTTGAGTTTTTTCACTGGTTAAGGCTAAGGGACGAAGGGAGGGGGAAAATCTCTTTGTGTTAGATTTACTAGCCTGACTTTGCATAGCCTCTGGGTGAGAGGGGGGAGAGATTTGATCTCTCAGTACTTGTGTTTCAAGGACTTGAAGCAGGGAATCTCCTAGAGTACCCAGGGCAGGAAAATCTGGGAGGAGGTAAAGAGTGGGAAGGGAAGTGGATTACTTCCCTTTGTGGTGAAACTCGGAGTATCTGAGTCTTGGGGTTCCCCAGGGAAGGTTTTGGGGAGACCAGAGTGAGCCAGACACTGGAATTCTGGCTGATGGCAGCGATATCAGATCCAAGCTGGTAATTAAGTTTGGAGGTTTCATGCCAACTTCTCGTGTTCTGAGCTCTAAGGTTCAGATCTGAGTAGGAAAGTTACGACAGGGGGGCATTGCTTACCATGTCTCTAGGGATGCACAAGCTTCCTCCAACTCTTCCTCACAGCGTCCAAAAGCTGCCAGAAGTGACACATAAAGGAGACATTGAGCTGTTTGGGCACCCTCTGCTTCCTAGCACCCTATTGCCCCAGATTTCAGAGGCAGCCTGTGAACGGAGCCCCAGCCAGTGCCTCTGCGCGACTCTGGGCATGACTGTGCCTTCGCAGGAAGAGGGGAGGCAGGTGGGGGAATGGACCCTATTTCTCTGCTTTGCATGGGGTCTGAGTCTGCCACTGCAGCTGTGGGGGCAGGGGCTGCTTACCTTTCGGTTTCTTCTTTTTCTTTCTGTGCCTCCTCTTCCTCGGAGAAGCCTGCCACACACAGAGAAAGCAGCAGGGTTAGAAGAGAACTCCTCAATACACCTGGGAGAACACTGAGCCAGAGGTGATTGCCATGTGGGGCCAGAGGGAAGTTTTCCCTTCTGGGAGAGTAATGCACGCTGAGGCATCATGGGTAGGCATTGTGCTTTCCTGTGATGCAGCCAATATAAGGCACAAAGCACAACCCCTAACAGGGGTCACCAGAATAAACCAGGGGTTGGAGAAACAGGGATTGCAGATACCAGGGGCCTGCAGAGTTTATAAGCATTGAAGGAGAGAGCCTGCAAAGCTCTATCTCCTGCATAGATGATAACACTCTGCAGGTTTTAGGATTGCAGGGTATGCAGCTAACCCCAGACACCATGCACGAAATTCAGATCTTGGGGGAGAAATCTGACATCTGGACAAGAGTGTTTCCCATATACATATTTAGGGAATGCATGATATCGGGGTTTTATCTGCATGCATTTGGGATGGCTATGCTACTCCTGAGCGATGAAGCCATGAATGGCTTATGCAAATCCTTCCAAACAAGTGCTGATATAACCTCTATGTCATCCTTAAATGGCAGCTGTTTTACACCAAAAAACAACAACAACAGTTTGGCATGAGTTCAGTCCACTTGCCTGGGAGCTGCAAAGTTTCTTGAAGGTAAACTGCACTGCTTGCAGCTTAAATATCCAGGTATTCCTTTCCCAGGCTAGATCTTTCTCGCCTGGGCTCAGCCCCTGCCCTCCTCCCCCACAGTTTAGTTCCTTTATTTCTCCAGATGTTTTCAGCCATCTTTCTTTTTGAGTAGGGAGGTGATGGAGAAGAACCTAGATTAACTCACTTCCAAGTCTTAAATAGGTTTTGGCTATGACAGGAATCCTTTGTCTACCAGTTTGACCCCCCCCACTCCCTCCTAGTGGAAAATTACCACCAGTCCAAAATGATGTCCATCTGAGGGAACTGGGATTGTTTAGTCTGCAGAAGAGAAGAATGAGGGGAGATTTGATAGCTGCTTTCAACTAACTGAAAGGGGGTTCCAAAGAGGATGGATCTAAACTGTTCTTAGTGGTAGCAGATGACAGAACAAGGAGTAATGGTCTCAAGTTGCAGTGGGGAAGGTTTAGGTTGAATATTAGGAAAAACTTTTTCACGAGGAGGGTGGTGAAGCACTGGAATGGGTTACCTAGGGAGCTGGTGGAATCTCCTTCCTTAGAGGTTTTTAAGGGCAGGCTTGACAAAGCCCTGGCTGGGATGATTTAGTTGGGAATTAGTCCTGCTTTGAGCAGGGGCTTGGACTAGATACCTCCTGAGGTCTCTTCCAACACTGAGATTCTATGGATTCTATGAGGTGACATGATCACATGATCCTGTAATGTCAAAGCAGCATCCCAGAAAACTTCTCAGGAAGGAGGAAGATTAGTATCTTCAAAGTCCTATTGTCCTTCCTAATGGCCCATCCAGGCTGAGTGCCTACTGTTTGGGGGCATTCCCCTGGTGCAAGCACTTTTGTAATTGTTACAGAGCCCATATTCCTAACTTCAGATACAGAAATGATACATCCATACAAATAGGTTAATCCCATTCAGTAAATCATAACCTTTCCAATGATATCTCACAATGACCCATCTTGCGTAAAACATACCTTAGTTATGCCATATTCACAGAACACTATTTCTATGAAGAATATGGGGCGTAATGTCACAGGAGTGAAGAAGCATGTGGACAACAGTGAACCAGTGGATATAGTGTACCTGAACTTTCAGAAAGCCTTTAACAAGATCCCTCATGAAAGGTTCTTAAGCAAAGTAAGTTGTCATGGGATAAGAGGGAAAGTTTTCACATGGACCAGTAACTGGTTTAAAGATAGGAAACAAAAGGTAGGAATAAATGGTGAGTTTATGAAGAGAGATAAATAGCAAGGTCCCCCAAGGATCTGTACTGGGACCAGAGTTGTTCAACATATTCATAAATGATCTAGAAAAGGGGGGAAACAGTGAAGTGGCCAGATTTGCAGATGATACAAAACTAAAGATTGTTAAATCCAAAATTGAATATGCCCTCCTTGTTCCCAGATGTATAACTCTGTGTTGGGCTGTGTGAAAATGCATTTTGTTTGAATGGGCCCCATTTGCCAAACAAACTCTCCAGAACTCTCTGTATGACTGCCCTGTCCTCATCGTTATTTAGCATTCTGCCAATCTTAGTGTCATCAGCACATTGTTATCAGCAGCAATTTTGTATTTACTTCCAAGTCATTGAAAAAATATTTAATAGCATCAGACCTAGTACTGATCCCTGCAGAGCCCTATTAGAAATGCCCACATTTGATGAGCTCTTTGACAATTACTTTTTGAGATCTGTCAGTTAGCCATTAGCCTGTTCTTAATCCATTTAACCTGTGCTCCAATGATATTGTACAGTGCTAATTTTTAATCCAAATGTCCTGCGGTACTTGTATGCATAAACAGGGGAATCTCAAATTGGGAGGAGTGAGGTAATTTTACCTCTGTATTTGGCACTGGTGCAACCACTGCTGGAATCCTGTGTCCAGTTCTGGTGTCTAACATTCAGGAAGGATGTTGATAAATTGCAGAGGGTTCAGAGAAGAGCCATAAGAATGATTAAAGGATTAGAAAACATGCCTTGAAGTGATAGACTTTAGAAGCTCAGTCAATGTCGCTTAAAGAGGTTAAGGGTGGTTTGAGGAAAAGTCTATAAATACCTACATGGGGAACAAATAATTACAAATGGGCTCTTCAATCTAGCAGAGAAAGGTCTCACATGGTCCAATGGCTGGAAGTTGAAACTAAGCACATTCAGACTGGACAGAAGGCGTCCATTTTTAGCAGTGAGAGGAATTAACCATTGGAACAATTTACCAAGGTCGTGGTGGATTGATTCTCCATCACTGGCAATTTTTAAAATCAAGATTGGACATTTTAATTAAAGGTACGCACTAGGGATGATTGTGGGGAAGTTTTTTGGCCTGTGCTAGACGGGAGGGTCAGACTAGAAGATCACAATGGGCCCATCGTGCCTTGGAATCTATGAAAAACAACACCTGGCAAAAGTCTAAGTTTGCCACATCTATGTTTGACATGGCCCATTTTCCATAAAACATTGTTAACCTGCTTTGAATATATTCCCGTCCTTTAATTCTTTATTGATTGAATCCCATATCAGTTTGTCCATTGTTTCAGGCTAACTGGCCTATAAGAAGCTGGGTCAACCTCCTGTACCTTTTTGAATATTGACAAAACATTAGCACACTTCCAGCCTTCTGGAATTCCCTCAAGAATCCTAAATTTGTTAAAAAATTAATGTCCGTGGGCCAATAACCTCCTGAGCCAGCTCTTTGAGGACTCTTGGGTGGAGATGATCAGAGCCTGCTGATTTAAAAATACTTATGTTTGGTTCCTGCATTCAGCTGGCATCAATCCAGCCTTTCCATCTCTCTAGGAGTCTCACTTACCTCAGATCTGGTGAGCCTTATCACAGCATAATACACAAGAAAGAGCAACAGGATCGTTAGGCAGAAGGCAGAGTTGAGATCGAGGAGGAGTGAACTCATTTCGTCAGGCTCAGGCACTAAGAATCACAGATACGCTCAAAGCAGCAACAAGTACCCAGGCTACACCTGAGGGCAGGTTGCTGCTCTGGCATCAGGCAGGCGCTGATGTCGTCTCTAGGTCACAATAGGGCTGCCCTCCTGCAATCTCCCTCTAGCCTGTGAGCTGTCAATGCTGTACTTACATCAGGAGATAGGCTGGAGTAACCGCCCAAGGGGGCTGAGCTGCTGAGCTCAGAATAAGGCAGGAGAGAGGGCATCAGGTTTCCCAGGAAAACCCTGGGTCTTTTCTGAGCTCTATGACTCTCAAGCCCCTAGGCAAGGGACATTTTTTCCCTACTTGTGGGAACTCATAAAACCCCTGTGACTGAGGCAGAATTTGCCAGCCGAAGTGAGAAGCAGCCCCGAAGTGATTATCTAGTGCTACGAGTGCACAAAAACGTTCACGGTATCGCCAGCCCACGCATTCCAAAACCTTGAGCTGGGCCCCACCAAAATCATGAGATTGGCTTCAAAATAATGAGATCTTCAAAAAACATTCATCTGGGGAACTCTTCATTTGCATTCTGGTGTCTGAGCCACTAGGGTGCACTCAATTCACGTTCCCCAGCTTCTCTTTGCAACTACGAGGGCTTAAAACTGGCTAACAAATAAAATAAAATAAAATAAAAAGCAGAGATTCTCAAATAAATCACTTGACTCCAGCAGTGGGTGCCTTAAGAAAAGCACCCTGTATCATAAGATAATAAAGAGCCCTACCTCTTATCTAACATGTTCAATCAGTAGATCTCAAAGCACTTTACAAAGGAGGTCTGTAGCTTTAGCCCCCTTTTCGAGACGGGAAACTGAGGCACAGAGAAGACCAGTGACTTGCCCAAAGTCACCCAGAAAGACAGTAGCAGAGTCAGGACTAGCACTTAAGTCTTCTGAGTTCCATCTAGTGCTCTATCCACTAGGCCACAGTGCATTTGAAGGAAGGGGTCATAGTCAATACATTCCTGTAGTGATTATTTTGGACTCTTCCAATACCATTGTTATTGAAGTTACGCATTTTGACCTGTGGCCTGTGCTGGCACAGGGGCATCCTTGTTAAAACGAGTTTCTCACAGCAGGTTGCATCTGAGATCTTGTTAGGCCTGAACACAAGTTTACTGGACCATGTCTCCGATGTCCCCATGGGAAAGTTTAAAAGCCATTGAAGGCCTTGCAGTGCACTGACATACTGGGATTTTCAGAAAGCCTTTGACAAGGTCCCTCAGCAAAGGCTCTTAAGCAAAGTAAGCTGTCATGGGATAAGAGGCAAGGTCCTCTCATGGATCAGTAACTGGCTGAACCACAGGAAACAAAGGGTAGGAATACTGCATGCAGATGTAGTCTCGCCATCTCAAAAAAGATATCTTGGAATTGGAAAAGGTTCAGAAAAGGGCAACAAAAATGATTAGGGGTATGGAATAGCTTACATAGGAGGAGAGATTAATAAGACTGGGACTTTTCATCTTAGAAAAGACAACTACAGGGGATATGATAGAGGTCTATAAAATCTTGATTGGTGTGGAAAAAGTAAATAAGGAAGTGTTATTTACTCCTTCTCAGAACAGAAGAAGTAGGGGTCACCACATGAAATGAATAAGCAGCAGGTTGAAAAGAACCAAAGGCAGTATTTCTTCACGCAATGCACAGTCAACCCAGGGAACTCTTTGCCAGAGGATGTTGGGAAGGCCAAGACTATAAGAGGGTTCAAAAAAGAACTACATAATTTGATGAAAGATAGGTCCATCAATGGCTATTAGCCAAGATGGGCAGGGCTGCCACACCATGCTCTAAGTGTCCTTAGGTTCCATTTGCCAGAAACTGGGAATGGGCGAGAGGGGATGGATCACTTGATGATTCCCTGTTCTGTTCATTCCCCCTGGGGCACCTGCCCTTGGCCACTGTCGGAAGACCAGATACTGGGCTAGATGGACCTTTGGTCTGACTCACTGTGGCTGTTCTTATGTTACAGCTGTTCAGTCTTCTTGATACCTGTGATGTCATAATCCTGCTCAGTTCTCCAGTCTTCCTTGGAGTCTGGATGGAAAGACAGGGTAGATGTCACCTAGTGAGCTGGGCCTATAAGAGCAACCTGTGTTCAGGCAGAGAGGGGCTTCTGGGAGAGCAGAGTCAGTGCTCCGTTAAAGAGCTGGAGACAAGGGCCTGGCCTCAGTGTAACCCACCAAACTTCGATTACACCCGTACCCGTAATAATTCCATTGTACTGCAGGGATAGTGAGAAGGTTCAGTCTGTTCTGATAGCGGAACTCCCACCTGTGGAGAAAACCACAAATGTGCAAATTGGAACAGGTGCGGATGCCAGTACCCTGAGTTGCTCTGATTTGGAGAAAAGACACCACAGTGTAGTAAAGCTTCTCAGATTAAACAAAAAAATTCTTCCGTTGATAAAACGACAATCTGTGGGTTAACTAAGGCGCCTCATAAATCGAAACATGCTCTTAGCATTACAGCAATACAGCACATACCGGACAAAGAAAAATAACAGTATCTAAACTACAGATTTCTTCAGTATTGAAAGGTACACGGGCCACTAATCCTATGCACTGAAATCATGCGCTGCTTATTTGGCATCTATGTCCTCACACCCTCCTGAGCTGACCAAGCAGCAAGCACCCTGTTCTTTGAATAGGCTGGGATCCTTCTCCTGGCAGTTATCTGCTCACTGCAGGTAGCCAAAGCAGGCCTGCGAACATCAGCCATCAAGACAGAGATCTTCAGCGCCCTTCCGATACAGCTGTCTCTCTCTGGTGCTGGCTGAAATGGCAGAACAGGTTGGCACCCCCTTTTTTTTAAATTTGGGAATGGAATTGGCCCTCCACCCTTGGTGATGCCCTACTGAGCATGTGTGACCCAAAGCAGCCCTCTAGTCACAGCCTACATGCGATGGTAATAATCTTGGTACAAAATATGCCTTGTGAGGTGGTGCACACTATCTCTGACAGAGACACTCGGCTTCGGGGGATCCTTTCAGTAACTGACCTGTGCTGACGCCCCTTCTATACCTCCTCCTTTTTTGTGTGGGCTGCTCAACCTGTCATGGACCAAGGCCTAGTGATCGGAGCAGCCATGGTAAGTTAGGAGCCAGGGTTCAGAGCTGGAGTCAGCAACTCAGCAGGGTCCCAGGGCTGGAGCAGTCCAGAGCAGAGCGGGAGCAAGGCAGGCACAGGATTGATAGCAGCTGCCAGGGTCTGCACTGAGCAGTTGCCGACTAAGTGCTAATGTCACCCACACGCCCTCTGGGTGTGGTGTTCTGTCCCATCTAGTGGCACTGAGACCACTTAGAGAGAGATTAATGCATCAGCTCTACAGCCTTCGCTAACAGCCCGTTGGCCTTTAGCTCCCGCAATAGAGGCTTATGCACTGAGGTCCCAGGTTCGATCCCATCTGCCGACAACCCTGGGTCTGCTGGCATTATGCTACTGCTGGGCTTAAGAGCAGTCCTGGCAATGCCAACCAGCCAGTCAGACCATCTGATCAATTAGGGGTTTCAACCACAGTTGGCTAGTGGCTCCCGGGCCCAGCTGCAGGCCCCCATTCCTGACAGGGATTCTGTGGGTTCCTGTTCCATCCAATTCCTGCCATTGCACAGCCAAGTCCTTGTGAGGCTAATGCCATCACTGATTCCAGGTGACTGTTGTTCATGTCTCAAACCTGAACATGTGAATTAAACAGGGAAATGACTTTTTATCCAGCACCTGTTGGCCGGGGCGAAAGGGCAAAGACTGGTGGCTCTGCGCTGTTCTCCCGCGAAGGTCAGCCAAGGGCTCCGATGCAGTGAAATGAAAAGGCTGAAATGGAAATGCAGCCAAGATGGTGATCTCCCTAGTAATTGCAGCGAGGGCCGGATGGGGTAAGCAAGGCCGGGGAAGGGAAGCGGGAACTGGCCAGCAGTAGGCTCAGGAAAGCTTTAAGGTGTGATGATGAAGCAAAGTGACTCATTGGCTCAGAGGAAGGGAGAGTTCCAGATAGCAGAGTGCTGGGGCAGCACAAGGGAAGGAATCCTCCTTGGCTTGCCCGGACCACCCCTAAACATTCTGCAGTTAAGATTGTTATCTAGCCGTTGGCTTTGATCTGTGCATTTTGCCTACAGACTTGGACAATAACGAGCTGTTTCTTCAATCAGCCTAATTACTGCTGCTGGAGACGAGCTCCCAACCAGAAGGCCCCGGGCTGCTTCTGAAGGAGCATTTCAATACTGTAGCAGCCGTCCTCCCTATCATAACCTTAGTCCCAGATTTGGACCTTAGCGTCCAAAATATGGGGGTTAGCATGAAAACCTCCAAGCTTAGTTACCAGTTTGGACCTGGTACTTGCTGCCACCACCCAAAAATTAGAGTGTTTTGGGGCACTCTGGTCCCCCTGAAAAACCTTCCCTGGGGACCCCAAGACCCAAATCCCTTGAGTCTCACAACAAAGGGAAATAATCCTTTTTCCCTTCCCCCCTCCAGGTGCTCCTGGAGAGATACACAGACACAAGCTCTGTGAATCCAAACAGAGTGACTCCCCCTCTCCGTTCCCAGTCCTGGAAACAAAAAAGCACTTTCCTCTTCACCCAGAGGAAATGCAAAATCAGGCTAGCAAATTCAACACACACAGATCTCCCCCTGATTTCTTCCTCCCACCAATTCCCTGGTGAGTACAGACTCAATTTCCCTGAAGTAAAGAAAAACTCCAACAGGTCTTAAAAGAAAGCTTTATATAAAAAGAAAGATAAATACATACAAATGGTCTCTCTGTATTAAGGTGACGAAATACAGGGTCAATTGCTTAAAAGAATATTGAATAAACAGCCTTATTCAAAAAGAATACAAATCAAAGCACTCCAGCACTTATATTCATGCAAATACCAAAGAAAAGAAACCATATAACTTACTATCTGATCTCTTTGTCCTTACACTTAGAAACAGAAGATTAAAAAGTAGAAACTACTTCTCCAAAGCTCAGAGAAAGCAGGCAGCCAGAAAACAAAGACCTCAGACACAAAATTCCCTCCACCCAAAGTTGAAAAAATCCGGTTTCCTGATTGGTCCTCTGGTCAGGTGCTTCAGGTGAAAGAGACATTAACCCTTAGCCATCTGTTTATGACACTCCCCCATAGATTTAAGGCTATAAAAATGCACCTATACTTTTCCCACCATCTTGCAGAATAACCCCACTCCCATGTAATACTACTGTATAGAGCCCCCCAATGCTATTTTAGGCAACTGTTCCTCTATAGTGCTGCCTAGAAAACAGGGCCCAGAGATGGTGGAGTGCTGTGCTGAAGGAAGGAGGGCACAAGAGACACAACAGGCAGGCAGGAGAAAAAGTGAGAGGGAATAACAGAAAGCAGCAGGAGCTGCAGGGAGAGAGAGGAGGAGGAGGAGTCTCTTATGTACCCCTCTAGCACCTCCAGGAGCCTGGACTGATTAACACCAGCTACTCAGGGAGCTTCCTATTTCCTGCTGCTTCCCTGAACCCACTTGAGGAGAACGGGCAGTCAACTGAAGTAGTAGGAGCCAGTTAGGCCCTTAAGACACTGATATCTTCCCTCACTCAGGCCCTGCTACCAGCCTGCTTATTTGTCCCCTTCAACTGAGTGCTGAGAGCCACTCGAGCTGGCACAGAACAACAGTCATGAGTGAAAGAAGAAAACGCCCCTCTGGGGCAGCATTCAGAAAAAGAAAGCAAGCAAAGGAAGCTTTTCTATCTACGCAGGAAGGAGCTCTCCTGAGATACACAGACACAAATGTTCAGGGTGAGCCCTCCGGCCAGTGAGGATGTGAGTGGTGAGGAGATGCCTGATCCTCCAGTTAGAGTGCAGGTGACCTGGCAGCTACTGCAGCATCCGTATCCCCATCTCAAATGGATGTAACCATGCACATTCCTGAAGAAAAGTGTAGATCAGAGAAGCGTGTGGTGGAGGCACAAGAAACAGCTGCTGCTGAGCTTAGTTCCTTAAGTCTAGATGATCCAGGACTGTGGACCCACTTGAGCAGTAGCCTGAGGGACTTCCTTGTACTGTATAGGCCACAGCAAGTGAAAAACTTCATGTTCCCCAAAGACAATGAAAATAGAAGTTTCCATCCAACACATTACTGGCGAGAAATCCCCAATGGTGACAAAGTGGAGAGGCCATGGCTTATGTACTCAAAAACTGTTTTTGTTGCAGACTCTTCCAGTCTAATGTTCCAGCCACTTTGGGTTCTACAGGAAGAAAGGACTGGAAAAATCTGGGTAGAAATATGGCATGCCATGAGGAGGCCGCAAATCACCAGAGAGCATTCTATAGGTGGAAAGAGCTTGAGATGAGAGTAAGGTTAAAGGCCACTACAGATGATCAGCATCAAGAGAAGATTGAAACAGAGTCTCTTTACAGTTCTGAAAAGGCTCATTGCCATTGTGAGAATGCTTGCTACCCAAAACCTAGCACTGTGTGGAACTTCAGATCAGCTATATGTGCCAAACAATGGAAACTTCCTTAAAATTGCAGAGCTGATGGCTGAGTTTGATGCTGTACTCCAGGAGCATCTAAGAAGAGTCACCACCCACTACCTTGGAAACACAATTCAAAATGAGATCATTTAGTTACTGGCAACAAAAGTCTAACAGAAGATTGTGGCAGATCTGAAGTCCACAAGATATTACTCTGTTAATCTGGACTGCACTCCTGACACCAGCCATACGGAACAAATGACTTTAATGGTGAATTTTGTAACAATAGAACCTAGTGAAAATGTCCCTGCAATGGTGACTGTCAGCATTTTCTACAATTTATTGACACTGATGAAACTACAGGAGCTGGTATGACTAATGTGCTCCTTAAAAAGCTGTAAGATACAGGAATTGCGATAGCTGACATGAGAGGTCAGGGCTACGACAATGGTGCCAACATGAGAGGAAAGAACAGAGAAGTGCAGACACAGATCTGAAAGTTAAACCCTCGAGTTTTTTTTGTCCCATGCAGTTCTCATTCATTGAACTTGGTGGTCAGTGATGCTGAAGTTAATAAAAACACATCTGCGCTCCGCAATGACACAGGAGAGGCTGGTCAGCCTTGCAACTGTCTCAATAGAACATGAGCTGGCCCAGACTGTGGACCTTCAGGAAACAGTTCAAATCCTTGCAACCAAGAAGGCACAGAAAGCACCACATTGATTATTCAAACAGATAAAAATGCCAATGTTTACTATGCAGACAAGAAAAGTTATATTTGCTGTTCAGGCGTTTGAAAGTTGCGTTACTTAAAATTTTTGAACAAGGCATTTTAGGTTGTTAGTTCTCCTTTACTGGGGTAGGTAGCAGAGCAGTACCATGAGAGGAGCAGAACAGGAAGAAGGCAGAATTGAGACCTTTCAAAGTTTTGGCCCAAGTGAGGGGGCATCATTTGAGCACCCCGCCTCAGGTGCCAAAATGTTGTGGGCTGTCCATACTAGAAAAGTTGATGCTTGATAACTTGCACTCATTTTCAATGTGGTCCAGCACTGGGAAACAGGAGTTTTCACTTCTGTTCCCATCTTGGCCACTGCTTTGCTGGGTGACCTCTGGGAAATCCTGTTCCTTTTCTGTGCCTCAGTTTCCCCATCTGTGAAAGAAGCAGGGCCACCCAAAAGATTCAGGGGGCCTGAAGCAAAGCGGGGGAGCTGTGGTGCTTGTACTCACCTGGTGCCAGTCTGGGTCTTTGGCAGCACTGAAGGGACCCCCACCTCCGAAATGCTGCCAAAGACCCGGAGTGACTGAAGGGCCCCTCGCTGCTGAAATGCTGACAAAGACCTGAAGCGACTGAAGGCCCCCCTGCTGCCAAAATGCAGCCAAAGACCCAAAGTGACTGAAGGGGCCCCCACTGCCAAAATGCTGCCAAAAACCTGGAGCGACTGAAGGGCCCCCCACTGCCAAAATGCTGCCGAAGACCCGGACTGCCACCAGGCCAGGGCTCACGGGGCCCCTGCAGGACCCAGGACCTGGGGCAAATTGCCCCACTCCCCCACCCCCCAGCAGCCCTGGAAAGAAGTTATTGTTTGTTTCTATTATGGTAGCTCCTAGGATCCCCAGTCATGGGCCAGGACCCCATTGTGCCAGGCAGTGTACAAACACACAACAAAAAGTCAGCCCCTAGAGCAAAGAGCTGCCAAGCTGTTATTAACCCATCCTTTGCAAGGCACTTGGAGATCTAGGGATATGCACGAAGCTTCATCATCATTATTATTTGGCTCTGGCTTGGTTGCTATTAAACATGGTTCCCTTTTTATCCTGGATGTTCTCCCCATACAAGCTGAGACACCAGGTTTTGCGATGCATGGCTGCTCTTCTGGATCCAGAAGAAACATAATCTCCACTCCCTCCATGCTGCTCTCCGCTTCCTGCTTGCAATAACACCAGAAGGCATTGCACTGGTTAACGCTGGCAGTGCGATGTACCCCCCGTCTCTGGCAATGCACGCATCAAGGCGCTGCACATTTTGCACAAATGGAACAGCGATGTTAAAAGAGTCAAGACCTTCTGGCTGGAGCCTTCTTGTGATGTACAGGAGGGGGCTGCTGGTGCTGCATCCGCAATCCTTCCATAGGAATTCCACCCTTGGAAGTAAGTGAAACCCCCTCAATCTGTTGACCTTGTTGGCATGCTGCACAGCCGATCAGTTTGAGCAGACATTGGGTCAGCTGAGCGTGAGATTCCCCTTTCAGAAAGCACAATGGGGCACATGACTGATGATTAGCTGGTGCTTGATAGGCTGGGAAGAAGAGCAGTGCTGCTGCTTAGGATAACTTATGTTTGGTAACTCGTCTTTTCAATGTATGCCAAGGGCAGCCAGAGCCCAGGATGGGCATCTTGGGGCGTGAAGGTCTACCTAGAATGAAATTGTAATATGTAATTTTATACCGTAGATGAAATGTCAAAGCAGTGGTGGGGTGTATTGCTGTTTGCAGCAAGGCAGCATCTGGAGGCCCCAGTTGAGTCCCCACTGTATGAAAGAAATTAGCCCTTACTTTAAAGGGTTTGCAGTCTAAACAGGCAAAAGGTGGGAGGAGAAATAGAGGCCCAGAGAAATGACTTGCCCAAGGTCACACCACCAGTGTAATTGCAACACAGTTCTCCTGACTCCCAGATCAGAGCTCACCCACACAAACCATAAATATGGCATATAGAGCTTTCGCTGGTGCCAGCTAAAGTGGATTTGTTTAGTGTTTCTTAGCCTGTATCCCAAGGCATTTGAAAGTTGGTGAGGGCAATTAACTTTTTTTAATTGCTGAAGGAGAGGAAAACATCTCAGCGGCAAGGGTGGAAAACACGTCAGTGGAGATCTGAAGAGATGAATCATTTTTCTGGCTACTGCAAGCTGCAAGGGAGAAGGCACTGAACTGCTCCCTCTGAATCGTCTTCCTGGCATTCCTGAAAAACTAATGAAGATAATATTCTTCTTTCTCCAATACAGTTTCCTGTGGCCACACTGGCTCATCTCTCTACCAGAAGGGGGTGAGGTGTCAGCATCGGACCCTGGCCATCCAACTATTGGCGAAAAGTTCTGTGATTGCTGTGTAATGAAGCTGACAAAGTACCCGGTTCTGCCGCAAACTGCTTAGTACCATCAGTGACTGCCCATCGCTGAGAGATATGGATGGTTCTCATAGTGAGGTAGTCAAGTTATGGAACTGGTGTATTCAGAAAGCATCTTAGCTGCCCTGAGTTCAAAATGGATTAACGGATCTGAGCAGATCCTTCAACTTAGATCACCGATGGTGTCTCAATGTGAATGTTTTGGCTTGAGTGTTTTGCACAGAGGGTTTTGCGCCCATGGACCTACTCGTGACCTGGCAGAACAGGAAGTGTCCTCATTTCTGTTCCAGAGCAAATCGCAGCCGTGGATCAATAATGGACGCTTTTCTGTTCCCGTGGGGCAAGGACCTCCTTTATGCTTTCCCACCAGTGTCCTTGATTCCCAGAATCACCAGCAAACTCCAGCAAAACTGTGGCAGAATGCTCCTGATTGCTCCTACCCAGGGCCCAGAGCAAGGAAGTTTCGCGCCCCAGGTGAAACTTCCACCTTGCACCACCCCCCACCCTCCCTGTGGCAGCTAACCACACCCCCTCACCCCTCCCACTGGAGGAGCCCCCCACCACCACCTAGGGAGCCTCCCCCCCGCAGTAGCTACCCTCCTTCCACGGCAGCTAACCCCGCCCGGGGAGCCCACCCCAGCTCACCTCCACTCCGCCTCCTCCACTGAGCATGCCAGCGCTGCTCTAATTCTCCTCCCCTCCCAGGCTTGCGGCACCAATTGGAGGGGAATTAGAGCGAGGGCTGTGTGCTCAGCGGAGGAGGCAGAGTGGAGGTGATCTGAGGCGGGGAGCGGTTCCCCTGTGCACCTCCCCCGTTACTGTGGGCGGCCCTCCCCGTGCTCCCCCACCCCAGCTCACCTCCACTCCATGCTTTTAAGCACCCTCCACCACTAGGTGCCCTAGGCAGCCACCTAGTTCGCCTCGTGGTTGCACCGGCCCTGCTCCTACCTGGCCAAGACAGACATGGTATTCAGACCTCCACATTCTGTCCTCTCAGGACCCCTTACCATTGCCAGGGACCAAAGACATCCTGGCAGAGAACCACGGATGAGTGCTGCCCCCCAAATCTTCCAATGCTGCACCTCACAGCATGGCTCATCAGTGTCGAAGTGTGGAGAAAGAGCATTGCTCAACAGCTGTCCAGAATGTTCTGCTTAATAGTAGAAAACCTTCCTCCAGAGTTACTTAAACCTAGATCCTTTTCAGAGTCACAGCTTTCCAGGAAACAGCCCCCACCTGTAGGTACAGCCTGCACTCCTTGTTCCTAGTTGTATAATGTTGCATTTAGCTGTATTAAAATGCATTCTTTGAATGGATCCAGCTTACCATGTGACCCAGATCACTTTAGATGACTGCCCTGCCCTTAGAGTTATTTACTTTCAGAAAAAAATTGACTAAACATTTTTGTTGGAATTTGCTGATTTGTCAAAATCTAAAGATTGTGCAGAGGTGGTTTGATTTTTGAAAAAATTCTCCAACAGAATGCTGCTTGCCAGGCCTCTTTCGAACCCAGACTGATTTCTTGCCAGCTCACCCACCCGGCTCCTTTGCTGCCTGGCTGATGGGCTTATTTCACTAGGAGGGTGGTGAAGCACTGGAGTGAGTTACCTAGAGAGGTGGTGGAATCCCTTTCCTTAGAGGTTTTTATGGCCCGGCTTGACAAAGCCCTGGCTGAGATGATTTAGTTGAGGATTGGTCCTGCTTTGAGCAGGGGGTTGGACTAGATGACCTCCTGAGGTCTCTTCCAACCCTAATATTCTATCATTCTATGATGAGCATGGGAGATGATCAATTTTCTAGCCACTTTGGTTTCAAATTTACAGACAGCATTCAAATTTACAAACTTTAAGGCTGGTCTCTCTCCTTGTCGAGGATCTTCCCCCAGCCTCCAACTCACTAACCACTTCCGTCTTCAGTCCGTTTCCAGCACAGGTCTGTCCTGCATTCCCACCCCCAGCAGCTTGGGTTAAAGCGAAGCGATTTGCATGCTAAGCCCTGCTATAACAAAGAGCCACTTGCCCACCCATGCTGCTCGCTCTCCACTGGGGTAGAGGATCTGTGTCCTCAAGGACGCAGCCTTGAACAAAAGCCACGAAACAGACCCAAAAAAAAAGAGACAAAGTGACACCACAGTCTGACCTTTGATTGTCCATAGAGAGCTGCCAAACTAAATTGCACTCTGGGCTCCGGTCCTTCCCACTCATTACATCAGGGATGGCTCGTCAGAGATTCTTTTCTGGCTTCGTCAGAGAGCTCACGACCCCGGTGAATCTCATTCAGTCACGGCTCTGTCTGTGTCATTCGCTCTCCCTGGCAGTGAAAGGGGCAATGCACTGACACTCAGCATTGCTCCTGGCAACCAGAAACAATAGCTGGGGAGTGTTACTCCCATCCTGAGCGGGGGCCAGCCACCCGATCAAACAGGGTGGGAATTGGCCTCTCTGGGCAATCGAAGGAGGAGCAAAGCTTTAAAACCAGCTCACACGTGAGGCCTGCTGGCCGTGGAAGGGTCAGGAAGGCAAACGGCTGGTTTGTCATTCCTGTCCCAAGGCCAGCTGGGCCACTTTAAAATGGAGAGCATCGGGCGTGCCGTCATCTGTTTCCACATGGAAAGCTTGGCTCCGCGCTGTGTTCACAGTTTTTGTTGTCTGCCTCGCTCCTGCTGCTGTCGGGTTTTCTCCTTCCCCCTTCTAACACCAGGCAGCAAAGGAGAGTGGGAATGGGAGCCCTTGTCCTGGACGGCTGTGTGCAGAACACGGGCTGTATCCTTCCTGCCTTCAAGGACACAGACAGGAGATCTCCGCACCAGACAAAGCTGAGCTGGCTTTTGTTGGCTGTGGATGCTCAACAGATGGATAGAGGTGATGAATAACTGAGCCCAAATCTGCTGTGATCATTCTTGCAGTAGGAGAGCTCACTGCACTGTCTGTGTCTCGCCCCGCTCCGCCCCACCTTCTGCGATTCCCCTTTCGTTCTGCTCAGTCCCTTATGCCTTTGTTCAGGGTCACCCCATAACCCGACGTCTGCGAAGAGGCTTGAAGTGCTCACCGGTGCTACATAAGTGCAAAGCATTTACAATATGATGGGCAGTGTGTCTGAGTGCCACCGCCCTCTGCAGCTGTGTATCCGAGGCCCCACATTGCTAACAGGGCTTCTCCTTAATTATTCACTGTTTGTACTACTGAATAGGATGACCAGACGTCCTGATTTTATAGAGACGGTCTCAATATTCAGGGCTTTGTCTTATGCAGGCGCCTATTACCCCCCACCTCCTGTCCCGATTTTTTACATTTGCTATCAGGTCACCCTACTACTGAAGCACCTGGGAGCCCCCATCAGGGACCAGCCTCTATTGTGCTAGGCGCTGCACAAACACAGAACAAAAAGCCAGCCCCTGCCTAAAGAGCTGACAGTCTAGCTCAAGTGCTGGTGGCAGTGGTGAGCTGGAGCCGGTTCCCGCAGGTTCCCAAGAACCGGTTGCTAAAATTGGACCTCCGTGGAGAACCGGTTGTTAAAGGGCCAGGGGGTGGGCAAACAACTCCGGACCGCAGGCCGGACCATCCTGTTGTTCCCAGGAGTCCCAGCTGGGGAGGCTGAGGCTCCCCCGGCCCTTCCCCTGCTTCCCCCCAGCTGCAGGGTGGCCAGCCGCTGGCACCAGATGGGCAGCTCAGCTGAACTCTGGAGTCGTCCTGCTGCCGCTTTTTGAGCAGCCCAGCAAGGTGTGTCTGTGGGGGGAGGGGTCCTGCAGCAAGATCCACAGCTGGCCAGAGAGGAGGGGAGGGGGCTAGTGGGGCAATTGACCTGGGCCCTGCAGGGGCCCTTGGCCCCACAAGGATGTCTCCCCCGGGCCCTCCTCTGCTTCCCCCACCCCAAAGAGGCACAGCATGGCCAGCAGCTGGGCAGCTCAGCTGAGCACCTGAGTCATCCTGCTGCTTTGAGCTGCTGGCAAGGGAAGGGGGGAGAGGGCTGCAAGCTCTAGGGTTGCCAGGGGGGCAAGTGAAGCAATTTGCCCCAGGCCCTGCAGGGGCCCCTGGCCCCACGGGTATGTCTCCCCCCGCCCTGGCCCCTCCCCTGCTCCCCGCCTTAAATCAGAACTTTTTATAGGGAACCGGTTGTTAAGATTTTGGCAGCTCATCACTGGCTGGAGGTCTGTGCTCCCAGAGCAGGAGAATCAGTTCAGTCTGCAAGGGGCCCTGCAATCCCACTGTGGGGGTGTTATAGCATTAGTAACAGAAACAGAACAGCGTGAGACTTCTACTCTGCCCCAAACCCGGATCTCTCTCTCTCATTCCCCTGCTACGATGTCTGATCAGGCTGAGCCGAACAGGCCCTGTTACTTCGGAAAGCCAGTGTAACAGGGGCCAGGCCAAGCCACCCGACTGCCAGTATGAAGGAGAGGGGTGGGCGGGGGAGGAATTCAGAGCGACAGCTGACAGTACTGGGGCCGGCTCATCAGGGACACCCACCACGGCCCATGGGGCTGTGGGCAGGATCACAACTACATGCCACCCTTAGACTGTGCTGTAGCGAGGCAGTGTGGCTCCCCTCCTCCTCAGGGAGGGTCGAGCCCTGCCAGGGGACAGAAGGGGCAGGGCCACAGGGCACTGGACCCGCCCCTCAGAGGGTCAGGAGGCCACCCGGAAGTATAAAAGCCGGCCAGCGGCGCTCAATTGGAGCCCAGCCGCTGTTGGGAGCAGACCTGCCAGAAGGTGCTCATGAGTGGGAGGCTGCTGAGACCAAGGGCAGTTGCCCAGACTGGCCGGAGCTTCCCCGTGCCCGCTACGACGAGGAGCTGCCAGAGCTTCCCCGCGCCCACTACGAGGGTCTGAGCCTTTGTCACTGTGTGTTTGGTGCCCCGCCCGAACCAAGGGCTGGGCCCCCTTTAACTGTGCCACTGCTGGCTCCTGCCCCAAAGGGCTCGAGCTGCCTGAACTATTGACTGCTCGACCCTGAGCCACGAGGGTCTGAGCCTTTGTAACTGTGTGTTTGGTGCCCTGCCCAAACCAAGGGCTGGGCCCCTTTAACTGTGCCACTGCTCGGTCTTGCCCCAAAGGGCTCGAGCTGCCTGAACTATTGTTGCTCAGCCCTGAGCCAAGAGGGTCTGAGCCTCTATAACTTTGTGTTTGGTGCCCCGCCCTATAGCAGAAGGCCGGGGCCCCGAGCGATTGTGCAGCTTCGCTCAGCCCTGAAGAAAGGGGCTGACATAAACGACGTGTATCGAGGCCAGTGTGGCTCCCCTCCTCCTCAGGGAGGGTCGAGCCCCGGCCGGCGCCTTTACATGCGACTATGAACCAGCCTTGTGCCAACTGCCTGGCTTCACCTAAAATACCCTCCCTGTTGCACCAAAGCATCGAGGCTCCTGGCTTCACTCCCCAGGCTGGACCCAGCGCTGTTCTCTCCTCCCTAACCTGTGTGTCACGTTCATGGTTCTATTCCCTCCATGCCCATCAACACCTCTGGGAGGGGCAGCAGGCCCGCTGTCTGCTCTATGCATATTTGCTCTCCGGTGGCAGCCGCAAACTGCCTGAATGCCCTAGCACCCCACAGGGGAGCCGGAGGCTCCGAGTCACTGCAGAAGCAGACAGGGAGCGGCTGTGCTGTCAGATGGCCGCTGCTGCTTTCCTCCACCACTGACCCATTGCCACCGGCTGGCACCTAGCTGAGGCCAGGCCTAAGGGCGGCCCCACGCTGCCGGATCGTTGTGGCTGGCGTTACAAGGCCGCGTTGGGCATGGCGAGAGCAGGCAGCAGGGAAAGCTCTTGACTCAGCCAGTCAGGAGAAGAGCAGCCCTGGCGGGGCCGGGAACGATTGGCCTGGCACTTCTTGCACTGCTGCATTGGTAACGGAGGCAGCTCCACCTCCAGCCATTGCAAACGCCTTCATCTGGGCCCAAGTGCTGAGCTCATGCCTTCCAGAGGCAGGAACTGTACGTGTTACACAACCCCTTTCATCTGCGCTGGGGCACAGAGCAACCACCCGGTGGATGCAGGTGCACAGGGAAGAGTGTCACCTTCTATATCAGCAACACCTGGGCTTTCTGGTGTGGGGGGGTCTCCCATCCGAGTCCTATTCTGCCTTGAGCCTGCTTATGTTACAGGTCCTGGCAGTTTGGCTTCAGGCCATCAGACTCCAGCTGTAAGGTTAAAGTCGCGTGGCATTGCAAGTAAAGGTGCAATGAACTTTCCTTGCAGCACCGCTCCCATCCAGGAAAACCGCATGTGGTTATTTCCATCAGATGAGTTTTCTAAACCTCTGCCTGCCCCGAAGAGATTGGATGAGCCTTCCCCAGTGACGTGCCGAGCTATCTGCACAGTAATTACTGCTATTCTCCAATCCAGGATGCAACCACAATGGCTTTAACCCATCAGCCACCTAGCTTCCCGAGACACCTCTCCTGGGACTAGACCGTCACTACTGGGGCAGAATGCTGTCTGGGTTACCCCACCAAGATGAGGCTGAAGGAAAATGGGGTGTCCCCTCAGTCTGCTTCTCTTTGTGACTGAGCCTAAACACCCCACCCCATTCCTGTCGAGTGTGTTAAACTCACGTTAACCAAATGGTGAACGTGAGATTTAACACCCAGAAAGTGCCGCCTGTTAAATGCTCTCACAGCAACCTCAGCTCTGTCCTCTTGTATGCAGTGTCCAAATGACAATAAGGTGTTTTTGTTATATTGCCACTTGACTGGTGCAGCTTACTGTTTGCTAATGGTGAACTTCATCCAAACACATACCAGTGAGCAATGACGTGGTGTTTGCCACTGGCCATTTTTTCTGTGGGACAAGACAAGTGACGGGTGCGAGAGGTCTCTGATTTCAAGAGAGCAGAAGGAGCTTAGGGAAGGGAGAGGGACTCGGCTGCATCCAGCGGGGAGCGGACAGGTACGTGCTTGAATCTGGATGGGAAGGTGTGTGGGAACGGATGTTTGTTGTGTGCATGCCTAGCTCTGCAAAGTGATCTTCTCTTCCAGAGCTGCAAGCTCCTTGCCCCGTTTCTGATGTTACAGTCCCATCACCCCCAGTTGTATCACTGTCCTCTAATTAAATAGTGAATGTAAAACCAAGTTTAAAAAAAGTTCAACACCTCCTTCACTCACCCTACCTTCCTCCACTGTGATGCTGAGCATTATGGTGCATGGATGCCACCTTCAGGAACTGCATGGGCATTACACAGATATTAAAACACTTAGCTAGATATCTGCAGTCACCACAAAGAAACCCCTGGCAGGAGTGAGAACTCAGTGGGTCAGTCCCTAATGGGGACTGCACCCCAAATGGGAACCAGCACAAAGTTTCTGGCAGTTTTCCTTCTGCTGAGTTGGGATGCTCTGAGCCCAGCCTGTGTTTCTCCAGCTGTGAGGGTG
The DNA here is from genome assembly GCF_007399415.2 of Gopherus evgoodei. NCBI lineage: Eukaryota > Metazoa > Chordata > Testudines > Testudinidae > Gopherus > Gopherus evgoodei. Next base: position 69,406 of record NW_022060105.1, read on the forward strand.
TAACTGAGTATCAACAGCGGAGACAGAAACCACATTTTAGAACATAAGAATGGCCCTACTGGGTCAGACCCAGGGTCCTTCTAGCCCAGTATCCTGTCTTCCAACAGTGGCCAGTGCCAGGTGTCCCAGAGGGAATGAACAGAACAGGGAATCATCAAGTGATCCATCCCCTGTCACCCATTCCCAGCTTCTTGCAAACAGAGGCTTTATAATAAAGTTCTTTTAAGAACCTGATTGATTTCAGTGTCCTAAAGATGAGTCTGGTCTGTACGCACATTGCTAAGGCAGTTGGTTTATATATTATTCTCAAGCCTCCCCAGGAAAGGGGGTGAAGGGTATTGGGGGGATATTTTGGGGGAATTAGGGATTCCAAGTGACCCATCCCTGAATGTTTGTTTAAATCACTTGGTGGTGGCAGCAATACTGTCCAAAGACAGAAACTTGTGCCTTGGGGAAGTTTTTAACCTAAGCTGCTAGAATATAAGCTTTGGGGGTCTTTCATGCAGGTCCTCACATCTGTACCCCAGAGTTTGGGGGGGGGAGGGAACCCTGACAGGCCAGATATTGCTAACAATTAACAATGAGTCTCCCCATATCAGAGTGGGGGAGGGATAGCTAAGTCATTTGAGCATAGGCCTCCTAAACCCAGCATTGTAAATTCAATCATCAAGGGGGCCACTTAGGGATCTAGGGCACAAATCAGCACTTGGTCCTGCCAGTGAAGGCAGGGGGCTGGACTCAATGACCTTTCAGAGTCCCTTCCAGTTCTGTGAGATATAGGTATATCTCCGTATATTTATATTTATTTATTTTATGTGTTAGGGGCCTCACTTTGGGAGCAGAAAACAATCTGAGTTCTACCCTGCACTGTGAAGTTCCTAGTGGCCGTGGTGTGCAGCATGGGGACAGTTATGAAGTCCTCAGTGGCTGGGAATTTGTCCCAGTGCTGTTCCTATTTATACAGAAGGATCAACAGAGGTAGAAAGAAGCTAAAGGATTTGCCCCAAATCCCACCACAAGTTGGTGGCAATTGGGAATAGAACTCAAAAAATGTTTGTTTTAGACCCATGCTCTCATAACTATACAGCAATCCTTGCCCAGTCTTAGACTACAAAGCATCAGAAATGTGCAAAGATGAGCTTCCACTCCACTTCTCCTGAGCAAGAAAATCTCAGCTTTTCTCGGATGCGATGGTGTCACAACTTGGCCAGCCAGATGAACTGAAAGCATTGGGTTGGGGACTAAGAAAAAGACATAATCAAGATTTTTCGATGCTTTTCCTCCAATTTGTCCAGTGTACGTGAGGGTCTTAAAGTTCAGCTCATGGCAATCTGGTTTGTTGACTGCAATTGAAAAAGCAATTCAGCTGGCGCTTCTGACAGAACAGAGGCTTCTGTTTTGCCTCATGGTTTAAGTGTAGCGTGAGTGGGAAATGGTATCTGTTCTGAGTTTTCCCTCTGAAGACCCTAAACACCTTCTGTAAACCTCCAATTAGGGTTGCCAGATGTCCAGTTTTTGACTGGAACGTCTGGTCGAAAAGGGACACTGGTGTCTCCCCTCAGCACTGCTGACCAGGCTGTTAAAAGTCTGGTCTGTGGCACAGTGTGGCTAAGGCAGGCTCTCTGCCTGCCCTGGCTTTGACCAGTTCCCTGGAGGTAGCCGGCATCTCTGGCTCCTAGGTTTAGGGCCAATCAGGAAAACTCCACAAGCTGCGCCTGCACCATAGCTAGATGTCTACGCTGTGAGTGCGGGAGGGTGAAGAGAAAGGAACTCTGCCTATACAGGCGTAAACTGTGGCCTAGGTACTTGGAAACAGGTGTGGTAGATGAAAGTAGTGGCAAATGGTGCTTTAAATGCAGCAGACTTCCAGCGGCCAGTCTCGCACGAATGGAGGGAAACATGGCGGTGGCCAGAGTGGGCGCTCTAAAGAAGAGCGTGTAACCGAGGAAACAAAAGCCCACTCCTTCAAGCTGGAGTTGAACCAGCCACCTAAGGATTCCCAGGGGAATGAAGCTTACAGTCCTCCGCTGTACCAGCTGAGCTACCGAAGGAAGACAGGAGCAATGGGACACGAGTCACTCAAGGTGTCAGGCAGAACTGCCACTGGCACTTATGCATAATTATAGGCTTGCCTCTGCCGAGCCCTTGAAAGGAATAAGCGACACACACCTAGCCCTTCATCCTCACGGCTGCCCCGGGGGCTGGGCAGCCGCCTAGTTTACCCTCAATTAACCCACCGGGAAGCCCGCAAACAGCTACCGCTCAAAGGCTCCCTAACAGGCATGGCACGAAGACAAGGCCGCAAGGTAAGAACGGAACGCCGGGGGCGCGACGCTAGCCCTGCCTGCTAGCCGGGACGCCGCATCCTCCCGCTGACCCGCAAGGGACCCGGGATTGTCTCAAGCACGCGCAGCACAATGTTGGGACCCCCGCCCTGATTCCCACTCAGAACAGGGACGGTGGTGCAATGGAAAACATGTTCAGGGCCTCCTGCCTGGTTCAACGGGGCCTTTTAAACCACAACATTTTCACAGTCCATTCCCCTTCCCCTTCGTCAATAATTGACACATTCCCGCTCGTACCCTTTCACACCCGACTCGGCCTCCCACGCCTACCTCAGGAAAAACAAACGCAAAGCGACTGGCAACAGAAAAGAACTCACACACACACACACACACACTCCTGAAAGAGAAGTTGCCCCTTTTGCTCCCTCGGGACAAAAGGCTTACCGCCAAGCCAAGAGCAGACTGCAACGCTCCTTTCTATGGAGACATAAATGGTGCATGGGGGTGGGGATGAGAACAGGAGAAAGCGCAACAGCCTGGAGAATGCGGGTATCGATCCCGCTACCTCTCGCATGCTAAGCGAGCGCTCTACCATTTGAGCTAATTCCCCATGCCCACTCCAGGAGACCTGCCCCCTCCACCACGCACTGTCAACTCAGCGCAAACCCCATCTAGCGATCTCTTTGCGACGTTATTGATATAAACTGGGACCATATAGAACATGGGTTGCAACCAAGGTCCTGTAGTGGCACCAGATCCTATGTAAAGGGGGTCATATAAGGTGTCTAAGACCAGGTTACGGGTTACTGGTTATGATTATGCTATCTCTATGTCTGTATCATGTTGTGGTTGAAGTTATGAATATTGGCTGTATACTGTCTATATTTCAAACTTGCGCTGTGTTACTGGGAAAGATCCCAGACAAGTGGGTGTTAGCTCTGCTTAGCCTGCTTGATGGCCCATTAAGGACCATCAGCTACACAATCGACCCATTGAGAGGAGGCAGATACGCCTTGTGACTCAGCAAAGTATTCAGGGACTTGGCCATGTGACTCCAAACTATATTTTGCTGTAATTTTCCACAGTAAGAACATAGAAGTGTTCTTCCACCTGCAAGTGCCTATCTAAGGCTGATGCCTCACCTCCATCTGGTCTTCAATCCTGCTTCTTACCTCTGGAGGGACTTTGCTACAAACTGAAGCTCTACACAAAGGACTGATGACCCATCCCAGCGGGGGATGTTCTCCAGAGACTTGATTTGAACCTGCAGTTTACTCCTGTCATAAACAGATAGCTAAGGGTTAATGTCTCTTACACCTGGAAAGAAGTACCTGAAACACCTGACCAGAGGACCAATCAGGAAACCAGACATCTTCAGATCTGGGTGGAGGGAAGTTTGTGTGTGAGTCCTTTGTTCTTTGGTCTTCTGCCTGTCTCTCTCTCGGCTATGGGAGGATTTCTGTTTCCTGCTTTCTAATCTTCTGTTTCCAAGTTGTAAGTACAAATATAGTAAGGCAGTAAGGTTTCTATTGTTTTTCTTTTGTATTTACATGGGTATAGTTGCTGGAGTGTTTTGAATTGTATTCTTTTTGAATAAGGCTGTTTATTCATATTTCTTTTAAGCAATTGACCCTGTATTTGTCACCTTGATACAGAGACCATTTTTATGTATTTTTCTTTCTTTTTACATAAAGCTTTCTTTTAAGACCTGTTGGAGTTTTTTCTTTAGTGGGGAACTCCAGGGTATTGAGTCTGTGCTCACCAGGGAATTGGTGGGAGGAAGAAGTCAGGGGGAAATCTGTGTGTGTTAGAGTTACTAGCCTGACTTTGCATTCCCTCTGGGTGATGGGGGAAGAGAGATTAGGTCTCGGTACTTCTGTTTTCCAAGGCTGGGAACGGGGAGGGTGGAATCCCTCCGTTTAGATTCACGGAGCTTGCTTCTGTGTGTCTCTCCCGGAACACCTGGAGGGGGGAAGGGAAAAGGTTTATTTCCCTTTGTTGTGAGACTCAAGGGATTTGGGTCTTGGGGTCCCCAGGGAAGGTTTTTGGGGGGACCAGAGTGCCCCAAAACACTCTAATTTTTTGGGTGGTGGCAGCTTTACCAGGTCCAAGCTGGTAACCAAGCTTGGAGGTTTTCATGCTAACCCCCATATTTTGGATGCTAAGGTCCAAATCTGGGACTAGGTTATGATATGAGTGGCAGCGTTGTGGGAAAGATAGAATCCAGAAGCCAGTAGGAATATTATATTTTTCTTTTCTCTGCTAGGGGCTTTTAAGCAGAGAAAAACAGTTTGATTTTAAAAGGAACCAGAGAGAAAAAAATTTTTCTCTGCTCTCTCTTGCAGTTTCTGGCTTGCATATTAAGCAAGGTACCATTAAGCTGTGACAAAAGGGTCTTTTGTGACACAATAGCACTCCCATTAGGAGTCAAATACCAGCACTATACACCTGCAAATTAAGTGGTTTTTCTGGTTTAGTTTACATTGAAAAGATTAGCTAGAGGAAGAAAGGGAAAAAGGCACTGTTGCTAGGCAGACCCCAGGAGACAACAGAGCCTGCAGTTCAGACAATAAACACCGGAGGGAACCCCAACACAAGAAAACAGGAACCATGACTTCTAAGGCAAAAAGGGTGGCCGAAGGGCAAGGCAAAGAAGCAGAACACAGGCGACAACTGGAAAAAAGAGAAAAAGAGGTGGAGCTGAAAGAAAGAGAAGAACAGATCAAACAGCCAGCCCATAAAAGAGAACAAGACGCCAAAAATGCAGCCCACCACAGAAAACTAGAAGAAGAAGAGGTGGCCCACCGCCGAGACATGGAAAAACAAAAAGAGATGGAACTCCAGAGGGAAGCCTACCAACAGGCCATGGAATTAGAAAAGGCTAAGCAACAGGCTCCAGCCAATCCTAACAACCCTTCACCAATTATGGTTCCACATCCCAGGAAATTTCCCACCTACAAGGCAGGTGATGACACCGAGGCCTTCTTGGAAAATTTTGAAAGAGCCTGTTTTGGGTACCGCATCTCTGAAGACCAGTACATGGTAGAATTGAGGCCACAGCTCAGTGGACCTTTAGCAGAGGTGGCAGCTGAAATGCCTAAGGAGCACATGAACGACTATAAACTTTTTCAAACCAAGGCCAGATACAGAATGGGGATAACCCCGGATCATGCCCGTCGGCGTTTCAAAACCCAAAAGTGGAAACCAGATGTGTCATTTCCCAAACACGCCTACTACAATGGGAAAAATTATGAGGCCTGGATATCAGGACACAATGTTAAATCCTTGGAAGAACTGCACCTCCTCATACAAATGGAGCAGTTCTTGGATGGTGTTCCTGAGGACATAACACGGAACATACAAGATGGAAAACCCAAAAATCTCACCGAGGCAGGGGAGATTGGAGCCAGATGGATGAAAGTGGCAGAGAGCAAGAAAGCTACTGTCAAGGGGAACGAATACCCCAGAGGGCACACTGACCATAAACCCTACAACCGAGGGCAGCCAAAAACCCCATCTACAACCCAAGTAAAGACACAGACACACTATTCTTCCACCTCACCAGTCTCCAGTAACTCACCTCGACCCAGTGACCCATCAGATGGAAGATGCTTTAAGTGTAATGAACTGGGACATATCAAGGCCAACTGTCCAAAGAACGCCATCCGAGTGCAGTTCATTACACCACCATCACACCAAAGATCCCCAGGCCCAGATGCCTCTCAAATACCCTTGGAGCGAAGGGAAAATTTGAGAGTAGGCGGAAAGAATGTTACTGCGTGGAGAGACACGGGGGCACAAGTGTCAGCTATCCACCAATCCTTCGTAGACCCCAAATTCATCAACCCAAAGGCCCAAGTGACAATTTACCCCTTCATGTCACAAGCTGTAGACTTGCCTACAGCTGAACTGCCTGTCCAGTACAAAGGCTGGTCAGGAATGTGGACTTTTGCAGTCTATGACAATTATCCTATCCCCATGCTACTGGGGGAAGACTTGGCCAACCAGGTGAAGCGGGCCAAGCGAGTGGGAATGGTTACACGTAGCCAAACCAGGCAAGCTTCCAGACCCATTCCTGTTCCTGAGCCGTCCACAGATGCCCCGTCTGTGTTACGAGAGACCCAGACAGAGGTAGTGGACCCAGATTCCATGCTAACCACTGAAACAGCCACAGCGCCTCCAGTCCCAGGCCCGGAACTGGAACAGCAACCAGCACCAGCAATTGCAACCACATCTTCAAACTCAACACCAGAGGGCGCCAGCGAGCCAAAACTGGCAGAAGCAACAGACAGCCATACCCAAAAGGCTCAGCCAGAGCCTGAAATACCCTCAGGTGCACCAGCGGAGAGCGGTTCACCAGCAACGGAAACAACCCCATCACCTACATCGCTTCCAGAGGGACCAAGCCCAAGTCCACAGTCTGAGGAAGAACTGGTAACCCCAGCCTCAAGGGAACAGTTCCAGACTGAGCAGGAAGCAGATGACAGCCTTCAGAAAGCTTGGGCGGCGGCACAGAGCACCCCACCGCCTCTCAGCTCTTCTAATCGATCCCGGTTTGTTATAGACCAAGGACTTTTATACAAGGAGATTCTTTCTGGTGGACACCGGGAAGAATGGCAGCCGCAAAAACAGTTGGTGGTTCCAACTAAGTACTGGGGGAAGCTCTTAAGCTTAGCCCATGATCATCCCAGTGGCCATGCTGGGGTGAACAGAACCAAGGACCGGTTGGGGAAGTCCTTCCACTGGGAGGGGATGGGCAAGGATGTTGCCAAGTATGTCCGGTCTTGTGAGGTATGCCAAAGAGTGGGAAAACCCCAAGACAAGGTCAAGGCCCCTCTCCAGCCACTCCCCATAATTGAGATCCCATTTCAGCGAGTAGCTGTGGATATTCTGGGTCCTTTTCCAAAAAAAACGCCCAGAGGAAAGCAGTACGTACTGACTTTCGTGGACTTTGCTACCCGATGGCCGGAAGCAGTAGCTCTAGGCAACACCAGGGCTAACACTGTGTGCCTGGCCCTAACAGATATTTTTGCCAGGGTAGGTTGGCCCTCCGACATCCTTACTGATTCAGGATCTAATTTCCTGGCAGGGACCATGGAAAAACTGTGGGAAACACATGGGGTTAACCACTTGGTTGGCACCCCGTACCACCATCAAACCAATGGCCTGGTGGAAAGGTTTAATGGAACTTTGGGGGCCATGATACGTAAATTTGTCAACGAACACTCCAATAATTGGGACCTAGTGTTGCAGCAGTTGCTGTTTGCCTACAGGGCTGTAGCACATCCCAGTTTAGGGTTTTCACCATTTGAACTTGTGTATGGTCACGAGGTTAAGGGGCCATTACAGTTGGTGAAGCAGCAATGGGAGGGGTTTACGCCTTCTCCAGGAACTAACATTCTGGACTTTGTAAGCAACCTACAAAGCACCCTCCGACACTCTTTAGCCCTTGCTAAAGAAAACCTAAAGGATGCTCAGGAAGAGCAAAAGGCCTGGTATGACAGACATACCAGAGAACGTTCCTTCAAAGTAGGAGACCAGGTTATGGTCTTGAAGGCGCAACAGGCCCATAAGATGGAAGCATCATGGGAAGGGCCATTCACGGTCCAAGAGCGCCTGGGAACAGTGAACTACCTCATAGCATTTCCCAATTCCTCACTAAAGCCCAGAGTGTACCATGTTAATTCCCTCAAGCCTTTCTATTCCAGAGACTTACAGGTTTGTCAGTTTACAGTCCAGGGAGATGATGCTGAGTGGCCTGACGGTGTCTACTACGACGGGAAAAAAGATGGTGGCGTGGAAGAGGTGAACCTCTCAACCACCCTGGAACGTCTGCAGCGGCGACAAATCAAGGAGCTGTGCACTAGCTTCGCCCCATTGTTCACAGCCACCCCAGGACAGACTGAACGGGCATACCACTCCATTGATACAGGTAATGCTCACCCAATTAGAACCCCACCCTACCGAGTGTCTCCTCATGCCCAAGCTGCTATAGAACGGGATATCCAGAACATGCTACAGATGGGTATAATCCGCTCATCTACCAGTGCATGGGCATCTCCAGTGGTTCTGGTACCCAAACCAGATGGGGAAATACGCTTTTGTGTGGACTACCGTAAGCTAAATGCAGTAACTCGTCTGGACAACTATCCAATGCCCCGCACCGATAAGCTATTGGAAAAGTTGGGACGGGCCCAGTTCATCTCTACAATAGACTTAACCAAGGGGTACTGGCAAGTACCGCTAGATGAACCTGTCAAGGAGAGGTCCCATTCGTCACCCATGCGGGGGTGTATGAATTTAATGTCCTTCCTTTCGGCCTTCGAAATGCACCCGCCAACTTCCAGAGGCTGGTAGATGGTCTACTAGCAGGACTGGGAGAATATGCAGTTGCCTACCTCGATGATGTGGACATTTTTTCAGACTCCTGGCCCGAACACCTACTACACCTGGAAAAGGTCTTTGAGCGCATCAGGCAGGCCGGACTAACTGTTAAGCCCAAAAAGTGTCAAATAGGCCAGAACAGAGTGACTTACCTGGGGCACCAGGTGGGTCGAGGAACCATAAACCCCCTACAGACCAAGGTGGATGCTATCCAAAAGTGGCCTGTCCCAAGGTCAAAGAAACAGGTCCAATCCTTCTTAGGCTTGGCCGGGTACTACAGGCGATTTGTACCACACTACAGCCAAATCGCTGCCCCACTGACCGAGCTGACCAAAAAGACCCAGCCAAATGCAGTTAAGTGGACTGATGAGTGTCAAAAGGCCTTTACCCAGCTTAAGGCGATGCTCATGTCTGACCTTCTACTCAGGGCCCCGGATTTTGACAAGCCATTCCTAGTAACCACGGATGCATCTGAGCGTGGTATAGGAGCAGTTCTCATGCAGGAAGCAACAGATCACAACTTCCATCCTGTCGTGTTTCTCAGCAAGAAACTGTCTGAGAGGGAAAGTCACTGGTCAGTCAGTGAAAAGGAATGCTACGCCATTGTGTACGCCCTGGAAAAGCTACGCCCATATGTTTGGGGATGGCGGTTCCAGCTACAAACTGACCATGCTGCACTAAAGTGGCTTCATACTGCCAAGGGGAACAACAAGAAACTTCTTCGTTGGAGTTTAGCTCTCCAAGATTTTGATTTTGAAATTCAGCACATCTCAGGAGCTTCTAACAAAGTAGCTGATGCACTCTCCTGTGAGAGTTTCCCAGAATCCAGTAGTTAAAAACTGTTCTTAAAATGTAGAAGTCTGTTAGTTATCTACTTAGTGGTATATGTAAAGGTGCATGTGTTGTATTAATCTGTTTATTTTAAAGTTCTAGAAGGAAATCGCCGCCAGTGAGCTTCCCCACTGTCTGCAATTTGGGGGGCGTGTCATAAACAGATAGCTAAGGGTTAATGTCTCTTACACCTGGAAAAAAGTACCTGAAACACCTGTCCAGAGGGTCAATCAGGAAACCAGACTTTTTCAGATCTGGGTGGAGGGAAGTTTGTGTGTGAGTCCTTTGTTCTTTGGTCTTCTGCCTGTCTCTCTCTCTCGGCTATGGGAGGATTTCTGTTTCCTGCTTTCTAATCTTCTGTTTCCAAGTTGTAAGTACAAATATAGTAAGGCAGTAAGGTTTCTATTGTTTTTCTTTTGTATTTACATGGGTATAGTTGCTGGAGTGTTTTGAATTGTATTCTTTTTGAATAAGGCTGTTTATTCATATTTCTTTTAAGCAATTGACCCTGTATTTGTCACCTTGATACAGAGACCATTTTTATGTATTTTTCTTTCTTTTTACATAAAGCTTTCTTTTAAGACCTGTTGGAGTTTTTTCTTTAGTGGAGAACTCCAGGGTATTGAGTCTGTGCTCATCAGGGAATTGATGGGAGGAAGAAGTCAGGGGGAAATCTGTGTGTGTTAGATTTACTAGCCTGACTTTGCATTCCCTCTGGGTGATGGGGGAAGAGAGATTAGGTCTCGGTACTTCTGTTTTCCAAGGCTGGGAACGGGGAGGGTGGAATCCCTCTGTTTAGATTCACAGAGGTTGCTTCTGTGTGTCTCTCCCGGAACACCTGGAGGGGGGAAGGGAAAAGGTTTATTTCCCTTTGTTGTGAGACTCAAGGGATTTGGGTCTTGGGGTCCCCAGGGAAGGTTGTTGGGGGGACCAGAGTGCCCCAAAACACTCTAATTTTTTGGGTGGTGGCAGCTTTACCAGGTCCAAACTGGTAACTAAGCTTGGAGGTTTTCATGCTAACACCCATATTTTGGACGCTAAGATCCAAATCTGGGACTAGGTTATGATAACTCCATCATTGCTACAAGCCTGAACTAAGAACTTTGCCATTACTGTATGTAATTGATTCCTATCATAACCTTATTCCCAGATTTGGACCTTAGCGTCCAAAATATGGGGGTTAGCATGAAAACCTCCAAGCTTAGTTACCAGCTTGGACCTGGTACTTGCTGCCACCACCCAAAAAATCAGAGTGTTTTGGGGCACTCTGGTCCCCCTGAAAAACCTTCCCTGGGGACCCCAAGACCCAAATCCCTTGAGTCTCACAACAAAGGGAAATAATCCTTTTTCCCTTCCCCCCTCCAGATGCTCCTGGAGAGTTACACAGACACAAGCTCTGTGAATCCAAACCGAGTGAATCCCCCTCTCCGTTCCCGGTCCTGGAAACAAAAAGGACTTTCCTATTCCCCCAGAGGGAATGCAAAATCAGGCTAGCCAATTCAACCCACACACAACTTTCCCCTGATTCCTTCCTCCCACCAATTCCCTGGTGAGTACAGACTCAATTCCCCTGAAGTAAAGAAAAAACTCCAACAGGTCTTAAAAGAAAGCTTTATATAAAAAAGAAAGAAAAATACATACAAATGTTCTCTCTGTATTAAGATGATATAACACAGGGTCGATTGCTTAAAAGAATATTGAATAAACAGCCTTATTCAAAAAGAATACAAATCAAAGCACTCCAGCACTTATATTCATGCAAATACCAAAGAAAAGAAACCATATAACTTACTATCTGATCTCTTTGTCCTTACACTTAGAAACAGAAGATTAGAAAACAGAACTACTTCTCCAAAGCTCAGAGAAAGCAGGCAGACTGAGACAAAGACCCCCAGACACACAATTCCCTCCACCCAAAGTTGAAAAAATCCGGTTTCCTGATTGGTTCTCTGGTCAGGTGCTTTAGGTGAAAGAGACATTAACCCTTGGCTATCTGTTTATGACACGCCCCCCAAATTGCAGACAGTGGGGAAGCTCACTGGTGGCGATTTCCTTCTAGAACTTGAAAATAAACAGATTAATACAACACATGCACCTTTACATATACCCCTAAGTAGATAACTAACAGACTTCTACATTTTAAGAACACTTTTTAACTACTGGATTCTGGGAAACTCTCACGGGAGAGAGCATCAGCAACTTTGTTAGAAGCTCCTGTGATGTGTTGAATTTCAAAATCAAAATCTTGGAGAGCTAAACTCCAACGAAGAAGTTTCTTGTTGTTTCCCTTGGCAGTATGAAGCCACTTTAGTGCAGCATGGTCAGTTTGTAGTTTGAACCGCCGTCCCCAAACATATGGGCGTAGCTTTTCCAGGGCGTACACAATGGCATAGCATTCCTTTTCACTGACTGACCAGTGACTTTCCCTCTCAGACAGTTTCTTGCTGAGAAACACGACAGGATGGAAGTTGTGATCTGTTGCTTCCTGCATGAGCACTGCTCCTATACCACGCTCAGATGCATCCGTGGTTACTAGGAATGGCTTGTCAAAGTCCGGGGCCCTGAGCACAGGGTCAGACATGAGCGTTGCCTTAAGCTGGGTAAAGGCTTTTTGACACTCATCAGTCCACTTAACGGCATTTGGCTGGGTCTTTTTGGTCAGGTCGGTCAATGGGGCAGCGAGTTGGCTGTAGTGTGGTACAAATTGCCTATAGTATCCGGCCAAGCCTAAGAAGGATTGGACCTGCTTCTTGGACCGTGGGACAGGCCACTTTTGGATAGCATCCACCTTGGCCTGTAGGGGGTTTATGGTTCCTCGACCCACCTGGTGCCCCAGGTAAGTCACTCTGTTTTGGCCTATTTGACACTTTTTGGCCTTAACAGTTAGTCCTGCCTGCCTGATGCGCTCAAAGACCTTTTCCAGGTGGAGTAGGTGTTCGGGCCAGGAGTCTGAAAAAATGGCCACATCATCGAGGTAGGCAACTGCGAATTCTCCCAGTCCAGCTAGTAGACCATCTACCAGCCTCTGGAAGGTGGCGGGTGCATTTCGAAGGCCGAAAGGAAGGACATTGAATTCATACACCCCCGCATGGGTGACGAATGCTGACCTCTCCTTGGCAGGTTCATCTAGCGGTACTTGCCAGTACCCTTTGGTTAAGTATATTGTAGAGATGAACTGGGCACGTCCCAACTTCTCCAATAGCTCATCAGTGCGTGGCATTGGATAGTTGTCCGGACGAGTTACCGCATTTAGCTTACGGTAGTCCACGCAAAAGCGTATTTCCTCATCTGGTTTGGGTACCAGAACCACTGGAGATGCCCATGCACTAGTAGATGAGCGGATTATACCCATCTGTAGCATGTTCTGGATCTCCCGTTCTATAGCAGCTTGGGCATGAGGAGACACCCGGTAGGGTGGGGTTCTGATTGGGTGAGCATTACCTGTATCAATGGAGTGGTATGCCCGTTCAGTCCGTCCTGGGGTGGCTGAGAACAATGGGGCGAAGCTAGTGCACAGCTCCTTGATTTGTTGCCGCTGCAGACGTTCCAGGGTGGTTGAGAGGTTCACCTCTTCCACGCCACCGTCTTTTTTCCCGTCGTAGTAGACACCGTCAGGCCACTCAGCATCATCTCCCTGGACTGTAAACTGACAAACCTGTAAGTCTCTGGAATAGAAAGGCTTGAGAGAATTAACATGGTACACTTTAGGCTTTAGTGGGGAATTGGGAAATGCTATGAGGTAGTTTACATTTCCCAGGCGCTCTTGGACTGTGAATGGCCCTTCCCATGATGCTTCCATCTTATGGGCCTGTTGCGCCTTCAAGACCATAACCTGGTCTCCTACCTTGAAGGAACGTTCTCTGGCATGTCTGTCATACCAGGCCTTTTGCTCTTTTTGAGTATCCTTTAGGTTCTCTCTAGCAAGGGCTAAAGAGTGTTGGAGGGTGCTTTGTAGGTTGCTTACAAAGTCCAGAATGTTAGTTCCTGGAGAAGGCGTAAACCCCTCCCATTGCTGCTTCACCAACTGTAATGGCCCCTTAACCTCGTGACCATACACAAGTTCAAATGATGAAAACCCTAAACTGGGATGTGGTACAGCCCTGTAGGCAAACAGCAACTGCTGCAACACTAGGTCCCAATTATTGGAGAATTCGTTGATGAATTTTCGTATCATGGCCCCCAAAGTTCCATTGAACCTTTCCACCAGGCGATTGGTTTGATGGTGGTACGGGGTGGCAACCAAGTGATTCACCCCATGAGTTTCCCACAGTTTTTCCATGGTCCCTGCCAGGAAATTAGACCCTGAATCTGTAAGGATGTCGGAGGGCCAACCTACCCTGGCAAAGATGTCTGTTAGGGCCAGGCACACAGTGTTAGCTCTGGTGTTGCCTAGAGCTACTGCTTCTGGCCATAAGGTAGCAAAGTTCACTAAAGTCAGTACGTACTGCTTTCCTCTGGGCGTCTTTTTTGGGAAAAGGCCCAGAATATCCACAGCTACTCGCTGAAATGGGATCTCAATTATGGGGAGTGGCTGGAGAGGGGCCTTGACCTGGTCTTGAGGCTTACCCACTCTTTGGCATACCTCACAAGACCGGACATACTTGGCAACATCCTTGCCCATCCCCTCCCAGTGGAAGGACTTCCCCAACCGGTCCTTGGTTCTGTTCACCCCAGCATGGCCACTGGGATGATCATGGGCTAAGCTTAAGAGCTTCCCCCGGTACTTAGTTGGAACCACCAACTGTTTTTGCGGCTGCCATTCTTCCCCGTGTCCACCAGAAAGAATCTCCTTGTATAAAAGTCCTTGGTCTATAACAAACCGGGATCGATTAGAAGAGCTGAGAGGCGGTGGGGCGCTCCGTGCCGCCACCCAAGCTTTCTGAAGGCTGTCATCTGCTTCCTGCTCAGTCTGGAACTGTTCCCTTGAGGCTGGGGTCACCAGTTCTTCCTCAGACTGTGGACTTGGGCGTGGTCCCTCTGGAAGCGATGTAGGTGATGGGGTTGTTTCCGTTGCTGGTGAACCGCTCTCCGCTGGTGCACCTGAGGGTATTTCAGGCTCTGGCTGAGCCTTTTGGGTATGGCTGTCTGTTGTTTCTGCCATTTCTGGCTCGCTGGCGCCCACTGGCGTTGAGTTTGAAGATGTGGTTGCACTTGCTGGTGCTGGTTGCTGTTCCAGTTCCGGGCCTGGGACTGGAGATGCTGTGGCTGTTTCAGTGGTAGGCATGGAATCCGGGTCCACTACCTCTGTCTGGGTCTCTGGTAACACAGATGGGGCCTCTGTGGACGGCTCAGGAACAGGAATGGATCTGGAAGCTTGCCTGGTTTGGCTACGGGTAACCATTCCCACTCTCTTGGCCCGCCTCACCTGGTTGGCCAAGTCTTCCCCCAGTAGCATGGGGATAGGATAATTGTCATAGACTGCAAAAGTCCACATTCCTGACCAGCCTTTGTGCTGGACAGGCAGTTCAGCGGTAGGCAAGTCTACAGCTTGTGACATGAAGGGGTAAATTGTAACTTTGGCCTTTGGGTTGATGAATTTGGGGTCAACGAAGGATTGGTGTATAGCTGACACTTGTGCCCCCGTGTCTCTCCACGCCGTAACCTTCTTTCCGCCCACTCTCAAATTTTCCCTTCGCTCCAAGGGTATTTGAGAGGCATCTGGGCCTGGGGATCTTTGGGGTGATGGTGGTGTAATGAATTGCACTCGCATGGTGTTCTTGGGACAGTTGGCCTTGATATGTCCCAGTTCATTACACTTAAAGCATCTTCCATCTGATGGGTCACTGGGCCGAGGTGAGTTACTGGAGACTGGTGAGGTGGAAGAGTAGGGTGTTTGTGGCTTTACTTGGGTGGTATGTGGGGTTTTTGGCTGTCCTCGGTTGTAGGGTTTATGGTCTGTGTGCCCCCTGGGGTAATCATTCCCCTTGACAGTAGCTTTCTTGCTTTCTGCCAATTCCATCCATTTGGCTCCAATCTCCCCCGCCTCAGCGATATCTTTGGGATTTCCATCTTGTATGTACCGTGTGATATCTTCAGGAACACCATCGAAAAACTGCTCCATTTGTATGAGGAGGTTCAGTTCTTCCAAGGTTTGAATGTTGTTTCCTGTTAGCCAGGCCTCATAGTTTTTTGCAATGTAGTAGGCGTGTTTGGGAAATGACACCTCTGGTTTCCACTTTTGGGTTCTGAAACGCCGACAGGCATGATCTGGGGTTATCCCCATCCTGTATCTGGCCTTGGTTTGAAAAAGTTTATAGTCATTCATTTGCGGCTTAGGCATTTCAGGTGCCACCTCTGCTAAAGGTCCACTGAGTTGTGGCCTTAATTCTACCATGTACTGGTCTTCGGGGATGCTGTACCCAAGACAGGCTCTTTCAAAATTTTCCAAGAAGGCCTCGGTGTCATCACCTGCCTTGTAGGTGGGAAATTTCCTGTGCTGTGGAGCAATAATTGGCGCCGGGTTGTTAGGGTTGGCTGGCACATGCAGCCCAGCTTTTGCCAAGTCCAGTTCATGTTTTCTCTGTTTTTCCTTCTCTTCATTTTCTTTTTCCATTTCTTTTTGTTGTTTTTCCATTTCTTTTTGGTGTTTTTCCATGTCTCGGCGGTGGGCCGCCTCTTCTTCTTCTTGCTTCCTTCTGTGGGCCAACTCATCTTCTGCTTGTTTCCTTCGGTAGGCTACCTCTTCTTCTTCTAGTTTTCTTTTGTGTGCTGCCTCTTGGGCTGCCTGTTCTCTTTGGAAGGCTGCCAGTTTGATGCTTTCTTCCTTTTCTTTTATCTCCATCTCTTTTTGTTTTATTTCCAGTTGTCGCCTGTGTTCAGCTTCTTTGATTTGTCCTTCGGCGTCAATTTTTGCCTTAGAAGTCATGGTTCCTGTTTTCTTGTGTTGGGGTGCCCTCCGGTGTTTATCTTCTGAACTGCAGGCTCTGTTCCCTCCTGGAGTCTGCCTAGCAACAGTGCTTTTTTCCCTTTCTCTCTCTAGCTAATGTTCAATGAAGGGAAACCAGAAAAACCACTTTATTTGCATGCATATAAGTGCTGGTACTTGCCTCCTAATGGGAGGGCTATTGCATGACAAAAGACCCTCAACAGTCTCTTAATGGCTTCTCACTTAACATGCAAACCACAAACTGCTAGAGAGAGCAGAAAAAAAAAATTCTCTCTGGTTCCCTTTTAAAACCAAACTGTTTCTCTCTGCTAAAAAGCCCTTAGCAGAGAAAAGAAAAATATAATATTCCTACTGGCTTCTGGATTCTGTCTAGATCCCACCACTGCTACACCATATCATAACCTTATTCCCAGATTTGGACCTTAGCGTCCAAAATATGGGGGTTAGCATGAAAACCTCCAAGCTTAGTTACCAGCTTGGACCTGGTACTTGCTGCCACCACCCAAAAAATCAGAGTGTTTTGGGGCACTCTGGTCCCCCTGAAAAACCTTCCCTGGGGACCCCAAGACCCAAATCCCTTGAGTCTCACAACAAAGGGAAATAATCCTTTTTCCCTTCCCCCCTCCAGATGCTCCTGGAGAGATACACAGACACAAGCTCTGTGAATCCAAACCGAGTGAATCTCCCTCTCCGTTCCCGGTCCTGGAAACAAAAAGGACTTTCCTATTCCCCCAGAGGGAATGCAAAATCAGGCTAGCCAATTCAACCCACACACAACTTTCCCCTGATTCCTTCCTCCCACCAATTCCCTGGTGAGTACAGACTCAATTCCCCTGAAGTAAAGAAAAAAACTCCAACAGGTCTTAAAAGAAAGCTTTATATAAAAAAGAAAGAAAAATACATACAAATGTTCTCTCTGTATTAAGATGATATAACACAGGGTCGATTGCTTAAAAGAATATTGAATAAACAGCCTTATTCAAAAAGAATACAAATCAAAGCACTCCAGCACTTATATTCATGCAAATACCAAAGAAAAGAAACCATATAACTTACTATCTGATCTCTTTGTCCTTACACTTAGAAACAGAAGATTAGAAAACAGAACTACTTCTCCAAAGCTCAGAGACAGCAGGCAGACTGAGACAAAGACCCCCAGACACACAATTCCCTCCACCCAAAGTTGAAAAAATCCGGTTTCCTGATTGGTTCTCTGGTCAGGTGCTTTAGGTGAAAGAGACATTAACCCTTAGCTATCTGTTTATGACAATTCCGTTTAACCACTTCTAGCCCTCACCTCTACCTTTTTCCCTTTATGACTAAACCTTTAGATTTTAGATTCTAAAGGATTGGCAACAGCGTGATTTGTGGGTAAGATCTGATGTGTCTATTGACCTGGGTCTGGGGCTTGGTCCTTTGGGATCGAGAGAACCTTTTTCTTTTACTGGGGTCTTGGTTTTCATAACCATTCATCCCCAAGACGAGTGGCACTGGTGGTAATACTGAGAGACTGGAGTGTCTAAGGAAATTGTGACTTGTGGTTAGCCAGTGGGGTAAAACCGAAGTCATTTTTGTCTAGCTGGTTTGGTTTGCCTTAGAGGTGGAAAAACCCCAGCCTTGGGCTGTGACTGCCCTGTTTGAGCAATTGGTCCTGAATTGGCACTCTCAGTTGGGTCCCGCCAGAACCGCATCGTCACACGCTTCACACCGCAAAACAAACTACCTTTATGCTTGCACACCCCCTTGGAAAGGACTTCCGCTCAACAAGTTCACCTGGCATAGCAAAGAACGCTGCTCCCCTTTCTTGCCTTTCAACCAAATATACATTTCCAGAGACCATCTGCCATAACATTTTTCCCAGATCTGGACCTTAGCGTCCAAAATATGGGTGTTAGCATGAAAACCTCCAAGCTTAGTTACCAGCTTGGACCTGATAACGCTGCCACCAGCCAAGGATTTTTACAGTGCCCAGCTCACTGTGGTCTCCCCCAAAACCTTCCCTGGTGGACCGCAAGACTCAGATTCCTTGAGTTTTACAACAAAGGGGTATAAACCATTTCCCTTCCCCCTCATCCCCTCCAGGTGTTCCCTCCCTGGGTTCCTGGAGAGATATACAGAAGCAAGCTCCGTGAATCTAAACAGAGGGACTCCACCCTCCCTGTTTCCAGTCCTGGAAAACACAAGTACCGAGAGATCTAATCTCTCCCCCCACACCTTCACCCAGATGGTATGCAAAGTCAGGCTAGTAAATCTAACACAAAGAGATTTTCCCCCTGACTTCTTCCTCCCACCAATTCCCTGGTGAGCTGCAGACTCAATTCCCTGGAGTCCCCACTAAAGATAACTACAACAGGTCTTAAAAAGAAAGCTTTATATAAAAAGAATGAAAAGGACATAAAAATGGTCTCTCTGTATTTAGGTGACAAATACAGGGTCATTGGCCTAAAAGAAAAAAAAATGAATAAACAGCCTTATCCAAAAAGAATACAATTTAATACGTTCCAGCATGTACACACATGTAAATACAAAAGAAAAGAATATAAACCTATGGTCTTCCTATCTTTGTACTTACAACTTGGAAACAGAAGATTAGAAAGCCAGGAGATTGGAAACTCACTCTCATAGCCGAGAGGGCCCAGACACAAGACAAAGAACAAAGAACTCACACCCAAAACTTCCCTCCTCCCAGATTTGAAAAAAAATCTGGTTTCCTGATTGGTCCTCTGGTTAGGTGTTTCAGGTTACTCCTTTCCAGCTGAAAGAGACATTATCCCTTAGCTATCTGTTTATGAGACGCCCCCCAAATTGCAGACAGGGGGGAACCTCACTGGCGGCGATTTCCTCCTAGAACTTTAAAATAAACAGATTAATACAACACATGCACCTTACATATACCACTAAGTATATAACTAATAGACTTTTACATTTTAAGAACACTTTTTAACTACTGGATTCTGGGAAACTCTCACGGGAGAGAGCACCAGCTACTTTGTTAGAGGCTCCTGAGATGTGCTGAATTTCAAAATCAAAATCTTGGAGAGCTAAACTCCAACGAAGAAGTTTCTTGTTGTTCCCCTTGGCAGTATGAAGCCACTTTAGCGCAGCATGGTCAGTTTGTAGCTGGAACCGCCGTCCCCAAACATATAGGCGTAGCTTTTCCAGGGCGTACACAATGGCATAGCATTCCTTTTCACTGACTGACCAGTGACTTTCCCTCTCAGACAGTTTCTTGCTCTAAAACACAACAGGATGGAAGTTGTAATCCGTTGCTTCCTGCATGAGAACTGCTCCTATACCACGCTCAGATGCATCTATGGTTACTAGGAATGGCTTGTCAATGTCCGGGGCCATTAGCACAGGGTCAGACATGAGCATTGCCTTAAGTTGGGTAAAGGCCTTTTGACACTCATCAGTCCACTTAACTGCATTTGGCTGGGTCTTTTTGGTCAGCGGGGCAGCGATTTGGCTGTAGTGTGGTACAAATCGCCTATAGTACCTGGCCAAGCCTAAGAAGAATTGAACCTGTTTCTTTGACTTTGGAATAGGCCACTTTTGGATAGCATCCACCTTGGCCTGTAGGGGGTTTATGGTTCCTCGACCTACCTGGTGTCCCAGGTAAATCACTCTGTTTTGGCCTATTTGACACTTTTTGGCCTTAACAGTTAGTCCGGCCTGCCTGATGCGCTCAAAGACCTTTTCCAGGTGTAGTAGGTGTTCGGGTCAGGAGTCTGAAAAAATGGCCACATCATCGAGGTAGGCAACTGCATATTCTCCCAGTCCTGCTAGTAGACCATCTACCAGCCTCTGGAAGGTGGCGGGTGCATTTCGCAGCCCGAAAGGAAGGACATTAAATTCATACACCCCCGCATGAGTGACGAATGCTGACCTTTCTTTGGCAGGTTCATCTAGCGGTACTTGCCAGTACCCCTTGTTTAAGTCTATTGTAGAGATGAACTGGGCACGTCCCAACTTCTCCAATAGCTCATCGGTCCGCGGCATTGGATAGTTGTCCGGACATGTTATCACATTTAGCTTACGGTAGTCCACGCAAAAGCATATTTCTCCATCTGGTTTGGGTACCAGAACCACTGGAAATGCCCATGCACTGGTAGATGAGCGGATTATACCCATCTGTAGAATGTTCTGGATCTCCCGTTCTATAGCAGCTTGGGCATGAGGAGACACCCGGTAGGGTGGGGTTCTAATGGGGTGAGCATTACCTGTGTTAATGGAGTGGTATGCCCGTTCAGTCCGTCCTGCGGTGGCTGAGAACAATGGGGCGAAGCTAGTGCACAGCTCCTTGATTTGTCACCGCCACAGACGTTCCAGGGTGGTTGAGAGGTTCACCTCTTCCACGCCACCGTCTTTTTTCCCGTCATAGTAGACACCTTCAGGCCACTCAGCATCATCTCCCTGGACTGTAAACTGACAAACCTGTAAGTCTCTGGAATAGAAAGACTTGAGAGAATTAACATGGTACACTCTGGGCTTTAATGAGGAATTGGGAAATGCTATGAGGTAGTTCACAGTTCCCAGGCGGTCTTGGACCGTGAATGGCCCTTCCCATGATGCTTCCATCTTATGGGCCTGTTGCGCCTTCAAGACCATAACCTGGTCTCCTACCTGGAAGGAACGTTCTTTGGTATTTTTGTCATACCAGGCCTTTTGCTCTTCCTGAGCATCCTTTAGGTTTTCTTCAGCAAGGGCTAAAGAGTGTCGGAGGGTGCTTTGTAGGTTGCTTACAAAGTCCAGAATGTTAGTTCCTGGAGAAGGCATAAACCCCTCCCATTGCTGCTTCACCAACTGTAATGGCCCCTTAACCTTGTGGCCATACACAAGTTCAAATGGTGAAAACCCTAAACTGGGATGTGCTACAGCCCTGTAGGCAAACAGCAACTGCTGCAACGCTAGGTCCCAATTATTGGAGTGTTCATTGACAAATTTACGTATCATGGCCCCCAAAGATCCATTAAACCTTTCCACCAGGCCATTGGTTTGATGGTGGTACGGGGTGGCAACCAAGTGGTTCACTCCATGAGTTTCCCACAGTTTTTCCATGGTCCCTGCCAGGAAATTAGATCCTGAATCTGTAAGGATGTCGGAGGGCCAACCTACCCTGGCAAAAATGTCTGTTAGGGCCTGACACACAGCGTTAGCCCTGGTGTTGCCTAGAGCTACTGCTTCTGGCCATCGGGTAGCAAAGTCCATGAAAGTCAGTACGTACTGTTTTCCTCTGGGTGTCTTTTTTGGGAAAGGACCCAGAATATCCACAGCTACTCGCTGAAATGGGACCTCAATTATGGGGAGTGGCTGGAGAGGGGTCTTGACCTGGTCTTGGGGTTTTCCCACTCTTTGGCATACCTCACAAGACCGGACATACTTGGCAACGTCCTTGCCCATCCCCTCCCAGTGGAAGGACTTCCCCAACCGGTCCTTGGTTCTGTTCACCCCAGCATGGCCACTGGGATGATTAGGGGTAAGCTTAAGAGCTTCCCCCAGTACTTAGTTGGAACCACCAACTGTTTTTGCGGCTGCCATTCTTCCCGGTGTCCACCAGAAAGAATCTCCTTGTATAAAAGTCCTTGGTCTATAACAAACTGGGATCGATTAGAAGAGCTGAGAGGCGGTGGGGTGCTCCGTGCCGCCGCTCAAGCTTTCTGAAGGCTGTCATCTGCTTCCTGCTCAGTCTGGAACTGTTCCCTTGAGGCTGGGGTTACCAGTTCTTCCTCAGACTGTGGACTTGGGCTTGGTCCCTCTGGAAGCGATGTAGGTGATGGGGTTGTTTCCATTGCTGGTGAACCGCTCTCCGCTGGTGCACCTGAGGGTATTTCAGGCTCTGGCTGAGCCTTTTGGGTATGGCTGTCTGTTGCTTCTGCCAGTTCTGGCTTGCAGGCACCTCTGGCGTTAAGTTTGAAGATGTGGTTGCAATTGCTGGTGCTGGTTGCTGTTCCAGTTCCGGGCCTGAGACTGGAGGTGCTGTGGCTGTTTCAGTGGTTGGCATAGAATCCGGCTCCACTACCTCTGTCTGGGTGACTGGTAACACAGACGGGGCGTCTGTGGACGGCTCAGGAACAGGAATGGGTCTGGAAACTTGCCTGGTCTGGCGGCGTGTAACCATTCCCACTCTCTTGGCCCGCTTCACGTGGTTAGCCAAGTCTTCCCCCAGTAGCATGGGGATGGAATAATTGTCATAGACTGCAAAAGTCCACATTCCTGACCAGGCTTTGTACTGGACAGGCAGTTCAGCTGTAGGCAAGTCTACAGCTTGTGACATGAAGGGGTAAATTGTCACTTGGGCCTTTGGGTTGATGAATTTGGGGTCGACGAAGGATTGGTGGATAGCTGACACTTGTGCCCCCGTGTCTCTCCATGCAGTAACCTTCTTTCACATCCAAAACTTCCCTCCACCCAGATTTAAAAAAAAATCTTGTTTCCTGATTGGTCCTCTGGTCAGGTGTTTCAGGTTACTCCTTTCCAAGTGAAAGAGACATTAACCCTTAGTTATCTGTTTATTACACCATCACAGAAACTCACACACGCCCAGGCTTTGCACTCCCACACACACCTAACGCCTCTGCTCATGACAACAAGAAGAGCAAAAACTGCAAAGGAAAGGAGACGAGTTGCCTCCCTGCCCGCCTAGGCCAAGGACAGAAAAGCTTCGGATGATCTACGCATAGCCCGGCAGCTCCTTGCCAAAAAGTCCGCCAGATCGGGCTTGTAGCAATTCTCCGCCAGAAGCCTTTTACACACTCTGTGCAGTCACGGTTGCCCAAAGAAATCCCAGCTCTACCAATGGGATGGACAAAAGCCCAAAACGGAAAGAAATGGAACCGCTCCCTCACACTACTCCATAAACTGAGCTCTGTGACGCCGGGGAAAGATGGACAAAGAGAGAGCAAACCACTGAAACGCACACATTGCTACAATGGGGAGCATAATAGCCCGCCGTCAGCAGCGCACACAATCGATTGAGCCTGAAGGACAAGGGACTCTCAGCCACTAAAGGGCCTTTCCTATCCCCCCACCCTACGTTAGCCCACTCCCTGCCACCAGAAACTATGTCCCCGCAGCACCTCTGCCCCATGCAAAAAAAAACGGAGACAGCTTGGGGACGTAGCTACGGCCGGTCTCTGTTAAGAACAAAGGCGCCCCACTACCAGGGTGAGAAATGCCACTTCCGAAGCCTGAGATCCATAGCTAGATGTCTACGCTGTGAGTGCGGGAGGGTGAAGAGAAAGGAACTCTGCCTATACATGCGTAAACTGTAGCCTAGGTACTTGGAAACAGGCGTGGTAGATGAAAGTAGTGGCAAGTGGTGCTTTAAATGCAGCAGACTTCCAGCGGCCAGTCTCGCACGAATGGAGGGAAACATGGCCGTGGCCAGAGTTGGCGCTCTAAAGAAGAGCGTGTAACCGAGGAAACAAAAGCCCACTCCTTCGAGCCGGAGTTGAACCAGCAACCTAAGGATTCCCAGGGGAACAAAGCCTACAGTCCTCCGCTCTCCCAGCTGAGCTATCGAAGGAAGACAGGAACAAAGGGACATGAGTCACTCAAGGTGTCAGGAAGAACTGCCACTGGCACTTATGAATAATTATAGGCTTCCCTCTGCCCAGCCCTTGAAAGGAATAAGCGACACACAGCTAGCCCTTCATCCTCACGGCTGCCCCGGGGGCTGGGCAGCCGCCTAGTTTACCCTCAATTCACCCACTGGCAAGCCCGCACACAGCTACCGCTCAAAGGCTCCCTAACAGGCATGGCACGAAGACAAGGCCGCAAGGTAAGAACGGAACGCCGGGGGTGCGACGCTAGCCCTGCCTGATAGCCGGGACGCCGCATCCTCCCGCTGACCCGCAAGGGACCCGGGATTGTCTCAAGCACGGGCATCACAATGTTGGGACCCCCGCCCTGATTCCCACTCAGAACAGGGACGGTGGTGCAATGGAAAATATGTTCAGGGCCTCCTGCCTGGCTTCAACGGGGCCTTTTAAACCACAACTTTTTCACAGTCCATTCCCCTTCCCCTTCGTCAATAATTGACACATTCCCGTTCGTACCCTTTCGCACCCGACTCGGCCTCCCACGCCTACCTCAGGAAAAACAAACGCAAAGCGACTGGTAACAGAAAAGAACTCACACACACACTCCTGAAAGAGAAGTTGCCCCTTTTGCTCCCTCGGGACAAAATGCTTACCGCCAAGCCAAGAGCGGACTGCAACGCTCCTGTCTACGCAGACATAAATGGTGCAGGGGGGTGGGGATGAGAACAGGAGAAAGCACAACAGCCTGGAGAATGCGGGTATTGATCCTGCTACCTCTCACATGCTAAGCAAGTGCTCTACCATTCGAGCTAATTCCCCATGCCCACACCTGGAGACCCCCCCCCCTCCGCCACACACTGTCAACTCAGCGCAAACCCCATCCAGCGATCAATTTGTGACGTTATTGATATAAACTGGGACCATATAGAACATGGGTTGCAACCAAGGTCCTGTAGTGGTACAAGATCCTATGTAAAGGGGGTCATATAAGGTGTCTAAGACCAGGTTACGGGTTACTGGTTATGATTATGCTATCTCTATGTCTGTATCATGTTGTAGTTGAAGTTATGAATATTGGCTGTATACTGTCTATATTTCAAACTTGTGCTGTGTTACTGGGAAAGATCCCAGACAACTGGGTGTTAGCTCTGCTTAGCTTGCTTGATGGCCCATTAAGGACCATCAGCTACACAATCGACCCATTGAGAGGAGGCAGATATGCCTTGTGACTCAGCAAAGTATGCAGGGACTTGCCCATGTGACTCCAAACTCCATTTTGCTATAATTTTCCACGGTAAGAACAAAGAAGTGTTCTTCCACCTGCAAGTGCCTATCTAAGGCTGATGCCTCACCTCCATCTGGTCTTCAATCCTGCTTCTTATCTCTGGAGGGACTTTGCTACAAACTGAAGCTCTACACAAAGGACTGATGACCCATCCCAGCGGGGGATGTTCTCCAGAGACTTGATTTGAACCTGCAGTTTACTCCATCACTGCTACAAGCCTGAAATAAGAACTTTGCCATTACTGTATGTAATTGATTCCATTTAACCCCTTGTGATGGAGTAGGGACTGTCTGTGTGGGGAGTGGGAGAGCAGGGGAGGACTTTAGGGGATGGACGATGCCAGAGCCTGTAACCTGAGCTAGGTAAGGGAGGGGAAAGGTCAACACCTTTGCCCGGGAAGGGGACAAAGGAAGGGAGTGGCAGGAGGGAAGCAGTTTGAGTTTGGGCTTGGGGCTGTGTGGGCGGAATTCAGGGTATCCTAGCTAGGATCCAAGCACCCTGAAAGCCCAGAAGGACTCGGTGGAGGGGTCCTGACTGTGCCTGCAAGCTCTGCTGTAACCTGTGTTCCTGTTGTCCAATAAACCTTCTGTTTTACTGGCTGGCTGAGAGTCACTGTGGGTCCCAGGAAGAGGGGTGCAGGGCCGGACTCCCCACACTCTGTGACAACTGATGGCAGCGGCGGGACATACTGCACCCCGTGCACGGCGCTTCCTGCAGTAAGTGACTGGGGAGCAGTAAAACGAAGGGGTGATTAACCCCTGGGAGTGTGTGCCCAGTGAGAAGGACTTTGCAGTAACAGGGTCCCCCGGGGGATTGCAGCAAGCGGTCCAAGGGTGGAGGAGTCTGCAGCTCGACCCTGGCAGAGAGGGGGTGACCTCACGAAGGGCTGGTGCACTAGGGGTCCCCCTGGAAACCGTGGGGAGCGGCGAGCACCCCGGCCTGTGAGTGGCCAGCAGGAAGATGTATGCCAAGCGGCGCAAGTGTGACCTGGTGGAGCTGTGCAAGCAGAGGGGGTTGCGCCCGGGGAGGCTCAGCAAGGACCAGCTGATTGCCCAGCTGGAGCAGGGAGACCGCATGAATGAACGGAGCCCTGTCTCTGAGGGAAGCAGCCGAGCAGATGCAGCTCAGGCACCAGTGTCTGTCCCCGCTGGGAGCGGTCAGCTGGCGGACGAGGGCTTCCCGAGACCCCCCCTTCCTAGGCGTAGGGGAAGGGCGGGGAGGAGCCCAGTGTATACCGAGGGCACCGTGACATCCCCGGCCAGCAGAGGATCCGCCCGGCGAAGCTCACCCCCCAGCAGGGGATCCTCCCGGCAACGCTCGGCATCCGTGGAGTGGAGGCGGCTGGAATATGAAAGGGAGCTGAGACGGGAGGAGCTCGAGTTAAAGAGGAAAGAGCTGGAGGAGAAGGCGAAACAGCGTGAACATGAGGAGAACCAGCGTAAACATGAGGAGAACCAGCGTAAACATGAGCGGGAGGAGAAGGAGAAACAGCGTAAACATGAGCTGGACCTGGCCCGGCTGAGGAGCAGTGAGGCCCCGGCTGCAGTGAGTGAGGGGGGGCCCAAGCCTACAAAGAGCTTTGATAAGCACTTGCTGCCCGGCGTAAGGAGTGGGAGGACATAGATACCTTCCTGACGGCCTTTGAGAATGCCTGCGAGCTGCACAGGGTTGACCCTGCAGACAGGATCGCAGTTCTCACCCCCTTACTGGACTCCACAGCCGTGGAGGTGTACAGCCGACTGAAAGGGGCGGAGGCAGGGGACTACGAACTGTTCAAACAGGCCCTGCTCCGCGAGTTTGGGCTGACTCCTGAGATGTATCGGAAAAAGTTCCGGAGCCAGCGTAAAACCCGTGAGGTCACATACCTACAACTGGTCAACCGGGCGCAGGGGTATGCCCGCAAGTGGACAGCTGGGGCCCAAACTAAAGAGGACCTGCTTGACCTATTCATACTGGAGCACCTGTACGAGCAGTGCCCGTCCGACCTGAGGCTGTGGTTGATGGACCAGAAGCCGGAGAACCCACAGCACGCAGGCCAGCTGGCTGACCAATTTGTGGACAGTCGGGCAGGGGATGGCAGGGAGGAGTCTCGAAGGAGCAGGCCTGCCTCAACGCAGAGAGAGAGTCATCCTGGGACCTCCCAAAGGGGGCCTATGGAGAACCCCCCCAAAAGGGGAACATCCAGCGGCAGGTCCCTCCGACCCACTCAAGGGGACCCACGAGATATGGGCTGCTATCGCTGTGGCCAACGACGTCACATATGGGCCCAGTGCCCCAAGCTCAGGGACAGACCAAGCAGACCCAACCCACAGAGGGTGGACTGGGTAAAAACCCAATTGGAGGAGGGGCTACATTCCCAGGAAAGGGGGGTTGGCAACATACCACCTGTGGATGCTCCAGGCTCCGGGTTTTTGGTTTACCGGGTGGGCGCAGGGCTGCCCCTCCGGAAAGAGTGCATTGTTTCCCTGGAAGTGGATGGGAGGAAGGTCACTGGGTACTGGGACACAGGCGCAGAGGTGACGCTGGCCCGGCCCGAGGTGGTGGCCTCAGATCGGATGGTGCCCGACACCTACCTGACCCTGATGGGCGTGGGCGGGACCCCATTCAAGGTACCCGTGGCAAGGGTACACCTGAAATGGGGGGCCAAGGAGGGCCCCAAGGATGTGGGGGTACACCAATATTTGCCCATTGACGTGTTAATGGGAGGGGACCTTGAGGACTGGCCTAGTAACACCCAGAGTGCCCTGGTCGTGACTCGTAGTCAGAGTCGGCAAATGGCACTGCTCCCCGACAACGGGGAAGGTACTCGACCTGAGGTGCAGGACCCTAACTCAGGGAACGGGGAACGCCCAGGGGCACGGTGCAGAGAGGCTGCGGCCTCAGACCCAGCCAGCAAGAGAGAGCCAGTCCCCATTCCTGTCCCAGCTGCTGAGTTCCAGGCCGAGTTACAGAAAGATCCCTCCTTGCGGAAGCACCGGGACCGGGCTGACCTTAGTGCGGTACAGACCATGAGGAAAGGTTGCAAGGAGAGGTTCCTGTGGGAGAAGGGGTTCCTGTACCGAGAATGGGCTCCCCCAGGGGAAGTAGAGTCATGGGGGATCAGGAGGCAGCTGGTGGTTCCCCAGAAGTTCCGTCGCAAGCTGTTGTACCTGGCTCATGACATCCCTCTCGCAGGGCACTAGGGAATCCGGCGCACCAGGCAGAGGCTGCTACAGAACTTTTACTGGCCTGGGGTCTTTACCCATGTCCGACAGTACTGCCAATCCTGTGACCCCTGCCAGAGGGTGGGGAAGGCCCGGGACAAGGGGAAAGCGGCATTGAGGCCTTTACCCATCATAGAAGAACCTTTCCAGAAGGTGGCCATGGACATAGTGGGACCCCTCAGCAAGACGACCCGGTCAGGGAAGAAATACATCCTGGTGGTGGTGGATTTTGCCACTCGCTACCCCGAGGCGGTGGCCTTGTCCTCTATCGAAGCAGACACAGTGGCAGATGCGCTGCTGACAATTTTCAGCCGGGTGGGGTTCCCCAAGGAGGTCTTAACGGACCAGGGGTCCAACTTCATGTCGGCCCTGCTCCGGTCCTTATGGCAGAAATGTGGGGTCCAGCACAACTGGGCCTCAGCGTATCACCCTCAGTCCAACGGGCTGGTAGAAAGGTTCAACGGGACGCTGAAGAGGATGCTAAAAACATTTATGAACCAGCACCCGCAGGATTGGGACAAGTACTTACCTCACCTGCTGTTTGCGTACAGGGAGGTGCCCCAGGAATCTACCGGGTTTTCACCTTTCGAACTGTTGTATGGAAGGCGGGTGAGGGGGCCCCTAGACCTGATGAGGGATGAATGGGAGGGGAAGGCCGCTCCCGAGGGAGAGTCAGTGGTGGAGTATGTCCTGACCTTTCGGGAAAGACTGGCCGAGCTCATGGGCCTGGCCAGGGAGAATCTGGCCCGAGCCCAGAGGAGGCAGAAGGTCTGGTATGACCACACAGCACGAGCCCGTGCCTTCGCCACCGGGGATCAGGTGATGGTTCTTATCCCCGTGAGGAGAAACAAACTCCAGGCTGCCTGGGAAGGGCCCTTCAAGGTTATCAAGCAACTGAATGAGGTAAACTATGTGGTGGAGCTGTCAAACCGGGCACATCACCGTCGGGTGTACCATGTGAACATGATGAAACCATACTATGACAGGGGGAATGTGGTGTTGGCCGTGTGTGGACATTGGGAGGGGCAGGGAGATGACCCCTTAGTAGATCTATTCCCTGGGACAAAGGCTGGTTCCCCCCTGGAGGCAATTCCCCTCTCTGATCAACTGACCCCGGGCCAGCACGCTGAGATCAGGGGGGTGCTGCATCTGTACCGACAGCTGTTTTCCAACCAGCCTGGACGCACTAATTTGACTGTCCACCGGGTGGAGACCGGGTCACATCCCCCTATAAAATGCTCCCCTTTTCGGGTCACTGGGAAAACTGCCCAGGATCTTGAAAGAGAGGTCAGGGACATGCTGGCTTTGGGGGTGATCCAGCCGTCTTCCAGCCCTTGGGCCTCGCCAGTGGTGCTAGTCCCCAAAAAGGACAGGTCAATCCGGTTCTGTGTGGACTATCGAAAGCTCAATGCCATCACCGTATCTGATGCCTACCCTATGCCCAGGCCTGACGAGCTCCTAGACAAGCTGGGAGGTGCTCGGTACCTCACCACTATGGATCTTACCAAAGGCTACTGGCAAGTGCCGCTGGACGCAGATGCCAGGCTGAAATCGGCCTTTATCACCCCTCTGGGGCTCTATGAGTTTCTGACCCTGCCCTTCGGCCTCAAGGGAGCGCCGGCCACCTTCCAGCGCC
Organism: Gopherus evgoodei; assembly: GCF_007399415.2. NCBI lineage: Eukaryota > Metazoa > Chordata > Testudines > Testudinidae > Gopherus > Gopherus evgoodei. The sequence continues at coordinate 99,457 of NW_022060105.1, forward strand.
TGGTGGATCAGCTACTGAGGGGGATGGAGAGTTTTGCCGTGGCGTATATTGACGACATCTGCGTCTTCAGCCAGACCTGGGAGGACCACATATCCCAGGTTAAACAAGTCCTAGACCGACTCTGAAAGGCTGGGTTAACAGTAAAGGCGGAGAAGTGCAAGGTGGGGATGGCTGAAGTATCTTACCTGGGCCATCGGGTGGGGAGCGGCTGCCTAAAGCCGGAACCAGCCAAGGTGGAGGTGATCAGAGACTGGCCTGCTCCCCAAACCAAAAAGCAGGTCCAGGCCTTTATTGGGATGGCGGGGTACTATCGAAGGTTCGTGCCCCACTTTAGTGCCATAGCCGGCCCCATCACTGAACTGTGCAAAAAGGGGAAGCCAGACAAGGTGATTTGGACTGAGCAGTGCCAGGAGGCTTTCCGGGCGCTGAAGGAGGCTCTGGTTAGTGGCCCAGTTCTGGCAAACCCAGATTTTGACAAACCCTTTATGGTGTTCACTGATGCCTCAGACACGGGACTGGGGGCAGTGTTAATGCAGGAGGATGAAAAGGGGGAGAGACACCCCATCGTGTACCTGAGTAAGAAGCTGCTACCCCGGGAACAAAGCTACACGGCCATCGAGAAGGAATGCCTGGCCATGGTGTGGGCCCTTAAGAAGCTAGAGCCATATCTCTTTGGGCGACACTTCACCGTGTACACCGACCACTCTCCCCTGACCTGGCTGCACCAGATGAAAGGAGCCAACGCCAAGCTCCTGAGGTGGAGCCTGCTCCTGCAGGACTATGACATGGACGTGGTCCATGTGAAGGGAAGTGCCAACCTGACAGCAGATGCGTTGTCCCGGAGAGGGGACCCTGAACTTCCCCAGGTCACTGGGCAGAGTGACCCCGCTCAGTTCAGTCTCGAAGGGGGGAGAGATGTGATGGAGTAGGGACTGTCTGTGTGGGGAGTGGGAGAGCAGGGGAGGACTTTAGGGGATGGACGATGCCAGAGCCTGTAACCTGAGCTAGGTAAGGGAGGGGAAAGGTCAACACCTTTGCCCGGGAAGGGGACAAAGGAAGGGAGTGGCAGGAGGGAAGCAGTTTGAGTTTGGGCTTGGGGCTGTGTGGGCGGAATTCAGGGTATCCTAGCTAGGATCCAAGCACCCTGAAAGCCCAGAAGGACTCGGTGGAGGGGTCCTGACTGTGCCTGCAAGCTCTGCTGTAACCTGTGTTCCTGTTGTCCAATAAACCTTCTGTTTTACTGGCTGGCTGAGAGTCACTGTGGGTCCCAGGAAGAGGGGTGCAGGGCCGGACTCCCCACACTCTATGACACCCCTTCTAGCCCTCACCTCTATCTTATTCCCTTTATGACTAAACCTTTAGATTTTAGATTCTAAAGGACTGGCAACAGCGTGATTTGTGGGTAAAATCTGATGTGTCTATTGACCTGGGTCTGGGGCTTGGTCCTTTGGGATCGAGAGAACCTTTTTCTTTTACTGGGGTGTTGGTTTTCCTAACCATTCATCCCCAAGACGAGTGGCACTGGTGGTGATACTGGGAGACTGGAGTGTCTAAGGAAATTGCTTGTGTGACTTGTGGTTAGCCAGTGGGGTGAAACCGAAGTCATTTTTGTCTGGCTGGTTTGGTTTGCCTTAGGGGTAGAAAAACTCCAGCCTTGGGCTGTGACTGCCCTGTTTGAGCAATTGGTCCTGAATTGGCACTCTCAGTTGGGTCCCGCCAGAACCGCATCGTCACACGCTTCACACCGCAAAACAAACTACCTTTATGCTTGCACACCCCCTCGGAAAGGACCTCCGCTCAACAAGGACACCTGGCATAGCAAAGAACGCTGCTCCCCTTTCTTGCCTTTCAACCAAATGCACCTTTTCAGAGACCATCTGTCATAACATTTTTCCCAGATCTGGACCTTAGCATCCAAAATATGGGTGTTAGCATGAGAACCTCCAAGCTTAGTTACCAGCTTGGACCTGGTAAAGCTGCCACCACCTAAAAAATTAGAGTGTTTTGGGACACTCTGGTCCCCCCAACAACCTTCCCTGGGGACCCCAAGACCCAAATTCCTTGAGTCTTACAACAAAGGGAAATAAACCTTTCCCCCCCCTTCTCCCTTCCAGGTGTTCCCTCCGTGGGTTCCTGGAGAGATACACAGAAGCAAGCTCCGTGAATCTAAACAGAGGGACTCCACCCTCCCCGTTTCCAGTCCTGGAAACACAAGTACTTCCCTTTTCACCCAGAGGGTATGCAAAGTCAGGCTTAGTAAATCTAACACAAAGAGATTTTCCCCCTGACTTCTTCCTCCCACCAATTCCCTGGTGAGTTGCAGACTTAATTCCCTGGAATTCCCACTAAAGAAAAACTCCAACAGGTCTAAAAAGAAAGCTTTATAAGAAGAAAGAAAAATACATAAAAATGGTCTCTCTGTATTAAGGTGACAAATACAGGGTCAATTGCTTAAAAGAAATATGAATAAACAGCCTTATCCACAAAGAATACAGTTTAACACATTCCAGCAACTACACCATGTAAATACAAACACCAAACAATATAAACCTACTGTCTTGTCTCTTTGTACTTACAACTGGGAAACAGAAGATTAGAAAGGCAGGAGACAGAAAAGATCACTCTCAGAGCCGAGAGGGTCAAACACAAGACAAAGAATAAAGAACTCACACCCCAAAACTTCCCTCCATCCAGATTTGAAAAAGTCTTGTTTCCTGATTGGTCCTCTGGTCAGGTGTTTCAGGTTACTGGTGTTACCCCTTTACAGGTAAAAGAACATTAACCCTTAGCTATCTGTTTATGACAGGTGCAATGAGAAGAAACTAAGGGATGTCCATATGGGCAGTCTTCCCCTCCCATCCCACCCCACCCCACCCCACCCCACCCCACCCTCACCCTCCAAGGAAGGTGGATGAGAAGGAAGGAGTACAGACATGCCTCCAGAATGGTGGAGTGGAGAAAGTACACCTGGAGACCCATTGCAGGGCACATGTTGATCTAGCATGATTTTTAGTAAGCCCTTTGACACAGTCCAACGTGACATTCTTATACACAAACAAAAGGAAGTGTGGCCTAGAGGAAATTGCTGTAAGACAGGTGCACAATTAGTTGAAAAAAATGTACTCAGAGTAATTATTGATGGTACTACACTTGGGAAGGAAAATCAAATAACATCAGAACGGCCACACTGGGTCAGACCAATGGTCCATCTTGTCCAATATCCTGTCTCTGACAGTGGCCAGTGCCATATACTTCAGAAGGAATGAACAGAACAGGGCAATTATCAAATGATCCATCCTCTGTCATCCAGTCCCAGCTCCCAGTAGTCAGTTTTAGGGACACTTAGAGCATGGGGTTGCATCTGTGACCATCCTAGTTAATACCCATTGATGGACCTATCCTCCATGAACTTTATCTAATTCTTGCATGTAAGACATGGGAGGTAATTGCCCCACTCAGCACTGGTGATACCTCAGCTGTGTCCAATTCTGGGTGTCACATTTTAAGAAAGATGTGGGGAAAATGGAAAGAGTCCAGAGAAGAACCGGGAGTCTAGGCTGGCCCTCTGGAACATAAATAAGATCCTTGTGATAGATGAAGCCATCCTGCAGCCTGAATTTGGAACTAAATGGAGCATCTGTGTTTTCCGGGGTCTGGCAGATCTGGGTCTTGAAGGAATCATGAGACAGCATGATGGACATTAGATCGCTGTCACATTGACCCATTGACAAAGTTGGACGCCTTAAGCACTGTGGAGGGAACTTCCTCATCAGGCTCAAGGTGCTCCTTTTTGCTTTCCCATTTCTAGCCCATTTCTAGTTGACGGGTTACAACAAAGTCAAATCGGGATTAAAAGAGGCAAGTGGATCTAGTGCTGATTGAGGTGCCTGGCCTTCCTGAGCTACTTCAGGTTTTTATGGTCTCTGGGAACCTAGACTAGGAACTGAGATCCCACCAGGAGGTGACAGGACCCAGTGGAACTTGCATTTTTCACGTTTCGCATACAGATGTTTTTGCCGGAGTCTTTCTAAGATGCGGTGCCAAGTCAGTCACAAAGATCCTGATCATCAGAAAAAAATGAAGCTCTCATCAAGGTAAAGGACCACAAATTGGTCCGACATGTCTTGGAAGATATCACTAATGAAGTGCTTAAAGGTTGCCAAGGGGTTGCACAGGCTGAAAGTCATGACCTGATATTTGAAATGCCTATACCAGCTATGGAAACCCAATACAGAGGCTTCCGGAAGGTTCCTTCTAGACTGGCTCCGCTTGTCTCCTCAGATCCAAACTAGATGATAGGCTACACAAAGATCCAGCTTAATGAAGACTCTGGCAGAGCTCACTCTTTCCATGCGCCCATTATTAAGAGGTAAGGAGTACTAGTTCTGGATTGTAACTTTATTTAATGCCTGGTAGTCCACAGAAGGATGCAGGGAGCCATATTTCTTAGTCACAAAGAAGATCACACCCTCAGCCAGGGACACAGAGGATAGATGAAATACTATTGTAGATTTTCCTTGCGATAGCTCTAGAGATCCTAGAGATCTGGTTCTGAGAGGGAATAGATTCGACTGAAAGGATCTCCATTCCAGACTGGACATCAGTGGGGCAGTTGTAACTGTAATGTGGTGGCAAGATGTCAGCCTGTTTGTTTTTCACAGCAACATCTGCTAAAGCCTGATACTTGGCAGATATTCCCAAGGCAATTGGGAAAGTAGTGGAGACCCTAGCCTCTGTTTGCCAGAAAATGGGAATGAGTGACCGGGGATGGATCACTTGATGATTACCTGTTCTGTTCATTCCCTCTGGGGCACCTGGCACTGGCCACTGTCGGAAGGCGGGATACTGGGCTAGATGAACCTTTGGTCTGACCCAGTAGGGCCATTCTCATGTTCTTATGGAGACTGCCAGGGTTCCTTCCATACTAAGTCTTTTGGTCTCAGGATCCCCTGGGTGACAGCTAGAGCTGCAGAGGACCTCTGGCCTCTGGCTGAGTTTCAGGAAGCAAGACAGATGGTGGTATGGCAAATTAAACTGAATCATGCCAGTCCGCTGGTGGATACATGGATTGTTGGCGATGAGCTATGGGATGATAAGAATGATTGGAGAGTGCAGTGCACAGATCAACGTGAACTGGAGAACTTCATGGTGACCTTGAAAGGTGATGACTTGTAAGGGGGCCATTTGGTTGGTGACTGGGTCCAAATAGAGGAGTGATCTGCCAATGGTCTCCATGAAGTTGGGAGGAGTCTTGCACTGAGTCGGGATATTATGCACTCGGGCCAACTCCAAATCCATGAAATTATTTGAAGCACCAGAGTCCGCTAGAGCATCTAGGTTAACCTCCAACATAGCGGGGTGCTGAAGAAGGAGTGGGAGTTGGAGGGATGTCGGCTTGGCAATTTGCTGTTGCCAAAGTTTCAGCAGACCTATGTTGGCACTAGGCACTGGCATGAGGGGGAAGACTGGATCCCTCTATCCGGGCTGGAGTTTGCCATTTCCCAATCTGAAACACAGATCAGCTTTCACAGGGCTGCTTGACACGAAGTGTCCCAAGTTACTGCAGTATAGGTATAGGCTTGATGCTTGACACTGGTTTTTCTCTGCATCGTAGAGACAGGGCTGGGCTTGGCCAATCTACTTGCGTTTGGCTGGAATGAGAGCACCGGGAGTTGGCAAACCAGATCTGGTGAAGTTGGCACAGGTCAGGAGGTTGACCTCCTTTCTAGGCGGCGTTCCATCAGGCAGCCGCCAACATTAATACTGAGCTTGATCAAGGTGTTCAAATTGGTCACTGGCTCTATTCACGCAAGCTCATTTTTGATCTCATCTTCAAGGCCAAGACAGAAGTGGTAGCACTGTGCAGTCTCATTCCATGCGGTGTCAGCCACGAGATGCCAAAACTCCGAGGCATCATTAGCAACTTGCCAGTGTCCCTGCTGCAGGCTCTGGAGCCCGGCCTCCACTGTGCGTACATAGCTCAGGTGATCAAAAATTACTGTGATATTTTGAACCAAGGCCTTAGACTGGTTCAGGACATTACAGAAGTGGGGAGGCCCAAGCCAATGCCACCCCAGTCAGCTGGCTGATAAGTGCAACCTGAGACTGGTCCGTGTGGAAAGACTGCAGGTACAGCAGGATTAGGAGCTGGGACTGGTTCATAAAACCAGGAAACTGGCTGTGGTCACCACCACACTTGTCCAGCAGGGGAATTTTAGGTGCCGGATGGGGAAGAGTCCTAGGTAACACAGGCAATGCCTGCAGGGCATCTGCAGGTTCTGTAGGTGCACCAGTGGTTTCCCCAGGAATTGAAATTAGGGGAGGTGTTCGAATTTACACGGAGGGGTGTCAGGACCGATGAGAGATATAAAAGAGATATGAATAAAGTAAATATTTTGTTAGTATGATGCAAATTTAACATAAGGATAATGCAAGTTACACCAAAACATATAGCAGATCTAGATTTCTAAAAACATATAATTTTTAAAAAATATATATTTAATTTAAATTGTCTTTTGAAAAGTAAGCCATCATGGGATAAGAGAGAAGTCCTCTCAAGGATCAGTAACTGGTTAAAAGATGGGAAACAAAGAGTAGGAATAAATTGTCAATTTTCAGAATGTAGAGAGATAAATAGTGGTATCCCTGAGGGGTCGGTACTGGGACCATTACTGTTCAACATACTCATAAATGATCTGGAAAAATGGGTAAACAGTGAGGTGCCAAATTTGCAGATGATACAAAACTATTCAAGATAGTTAAGTCCCAGGCAGACTGGGAAGCATCACAAAGGAATCTCACAAAACTGGGAGACTGGGCAACAAAAATGGCAGATGAAATTCAGTGTTGATCAATGCAAAGTGATGCACATTGGAAAACAATCTCAACTATACATACAAAATGATGGGGCCTAAATTAGCTGTTAACACTCAAGAAAGAGATCTTGGAGTCATTGTGGATAGTTCTCTGAAAACATCCACCCAATGTGCAGCGGCAGTCAATGATTCCCAACATTCTGTTTGCTTTTTTAAAAAGAACAGGAGTACTCGTAGCACCTTAGAGACTAACAAATTTATTTGAGCATAAGCTTTTGTGGGCTCCAACCCAGTTCATCGGATGTAGCCCACAAAAGCTTATGCTCAAATACATTTGTTAGTGTCTAAGGTGCTACAGGTACTCCTGTTCTTTTTGCGGATACAGACTAACGCGGCTGTTACTCTGAAACCGTTGCTTTTTTAAAGAAAAGGATAGATAATAAGACAGAAAATATAAAATTCATGGTACTTGTACACCTTGAATATTGTGAGGATATCTGGTCACCCCATCCCAAAAAAAATATATTGGAGATGGAAAAGGTACAGAGATGGGCAACTAAAATGATTAGGGGCATGAAACAGGAGGAGAAATTAAAATGACTGGGAATTTTCATCTTAGAAAAGAGATGACTAAGGGGGAGTATGATAGTGATCTATAAAATCTTGACTGGTGTGAAGAAAGTGAATAAGGAAATGTTATTTAATCCTTCACATAACGCAAGAACCAGCAGTCACCCAATGAAATTAATAGGCAGCAGGTTTTAAAAAAACAAAAGGAAGTATTTCTTCACACAACATAAAGTTAACCCATGGAACTCTTTGCCAAGGGATGCTGTGAAGACCAAAACTATAACAGGATTTAAAAAAGACCTAGATACATTCCTGGAGAATAGGTCCATCAGTGGCTATTAGCCAGGATGGGGAGCGATGCAACATCATGCTCTGAGTGTCCCTAGCCTGTTTGCCAGAAGCTGGGAATGGGCAACGGGATGGATCATTTAATGATTACCTGTTCTGTTCATTCGCTCTATCACACCTGTCCTTGACCATTGTTGGAAGACAGGATACTGGGCTACATGGATCATTGGTCTGACCCAGTATGACCATTCTTATGTAATAATTAATTATAATAATAAAAATGTTTAGTACAGAAACACCCCAACATAATGACCTCTCAAGATAGCAACAATGTGAGATAACAACCTTGGCAAATACTGCATTTTAAAAATCTTGGCCTACTAGGAAACATATTTATATAAGTTTCCATTCCCAGTTATAAATCTAGCATTCTGGACCAAAGCCACTAAAATATAGTCCAACAAACAAATGTTTATTTAATGTGCGCCTTATTTAAGCTGTCGGAGGTGCTTTCATGTGAGTACACCTCCCAGGTGGGGGGCAAGAAGGCACCTTGCTCGTTCTTCCAGCTGCTTACTGTTTGCTCTGGCCATGGCTGTCCATTCACTCCACCACTCTGTTGCCAATGGCCCTGCGCAGTCACCTTCTGCTGCCACCTGCCACTGTGACCTCTGCGAGTTGGTCTCTTTAGGTTCCACCCTCTCTCAGTGATTTCAGCTGAGCTCTCCGTGGGGGAACCTCGCTGCTAGTGCAGTCTGGGCTGTCCTTTACACAAAAACACTGTCCCCACAGGAACACTGTCCCCACGGCAGGACTAAGCACGTAGATCTGATTATCGGCGATTTCAGCTGCAGTGGTCGCTTAACAGAACAAAAGACTCTCTATGGAGCCTAATCAGCTCTGTCTTTAAACAGTGGAGAGGGACAGGTCCCCACCCTTTCTTTTGATGCCGTCAGTCAGCACAGGCTAAGTACAGTTCTACTGCCTTTTACTCATACAATAAGAACAACAACATTTCATTCCCAACCCCATCCCCCGCATTCAAATGATTTGTAACCCAACCCCAGCCAACATCTATCACTTGGGCAACACAGCTCTGTCTGCTGGATACCTAGGTAGATTAGTTGTGAATGTAAATACAATCTGGTCCTGAAGCATTTCCCCCCAGCCCATCGTTAGTTCTCAGGGAGAGCTCATTGAGACTTTGCTTACAAATCATCATTGGAAATTATTAGATTGGCCAACACAATGGAAATGAATGCACTGACATTGTCATAAAAATAACAGCTGTATAAGGAAGCTAGTCTATGTTCATACTTTTCAAATCTATTATACTCTCAGATACACGTTTGTTATCATACACTGTATATGCTTTTAAAGTGTGTATTAATGTTTCAATTTCAATTCAAATTTCCAAACAGTCACTAAATTGGCATGTTTCAGAGTAGCAGCTGTGTTAGTCTGTATCCGCAAAAAGAACAGGAGTACTTGTGGCACCTTAGAGACTAACAAATGTATTTGAGCATAAGTTTTCGTGGGCCCACTTCATCGGATGCATAGAATGGAACTTATAGTGAGGAGATATATGTACATGCAGAGAACATGAAAAGGTGGGAGTCGCCCAACCAACTCTAAGAGGCTAATGAATTAAGATGAGCTATTATCAGCAGGAGAAAAAAAAACTTGAGTAGTGATAATCAAGATAGCTCATTGAAGACAGTTTGACAAGAAGGTGTGAGGATACGTCACATGGGGAAATAGATTTAATGTGTGTAATGGCTCAGCCATTCTCAGTCTCTATTTAAGCCTAAATTGATTGATTGTATCTAGTTTGCATATTAATTGAAGTTAGCAGTTTCTAGTTAGAGTCTGTTTTTGAAGCTTTTCTGTTGCAAAATTGCCACCTTTAAATCTGTTTCTGAATGGCCAGAGAGGCTGAAGTGTTTTCCAACTGTTTTTTCAATATTATGATTCCTGATGTCAGGTTTGTGTCCATTTATTCTTTTGTGTAGAGACTGTCTGGTTTGGCCAATGTACATGACAGAGGGGCATTGCTGGCACATGATGGCATATATCACATCGGTAGATGTGCAGTTGAACGAGCCCCTGATGGTGTGGGTGATGTGATTAGGTCTGTTATGGTGTCACTTTAATAGATATGTGGACAGAGTTAGCATCAGGCTTTGTTGCAAGGATAGGTTCCTGGGTTAGTGTTTTTGTTCTGTGGTGTGTGGTTGCTAGTGAGTATTTTCTTCAGATTGGGGAGCTGTCTGTAAGCAAAGATAGGCCTGTCTCCGAAGATCTGTGAGAGTGAGGGATCATCTTTCAGGATAGGTTGTAGATCTTTGAGGATGCCCTGGAGCGGTTTTAGTTGGGGGATGAAGTGGCGTTCTGTTACTTTCTCTTTTTTTGGGCCTATCGTGTAGTACATGATTTCTGGGTACTCTTCTGGCTCTGTCAATCTGTTTTTTCACTTCAGCAGGTGGGTATTGTAGTTTTTAAGAATGCTTGATAGAGATCTTGTAGGTGTTTGTCTGTGTCTGAGGGATTGGAGCAAATGCGGTTGTATCTTAGACTTGGCTGTAGACAATGGATCATGTGGTGTGTCCTGGATGGAAGCTGGATGCATGTAGGTAAGTATAGCAGTCAGTAGGTTTCCGATATAGGGTGGTGTTTATGTGACCATCACTTATTAGCACAGTAGTGCCAAGGAAGTGGACTGCTTGTGTGGATTGGTCAAGGCTGAGGTTGATGGTGAGATGGAAATTGTTGAAATCATGGTGGAATTCCTCAAGGGCTTCTTTTCCATATGTCCAGATGATGATGTCATCAATGTAGCGCAAGGAGAGTAGTGGCGTTAGGGGATGAGAGCTAAGGAAGCGTTGTTCTAAATCAGCCATAAAGATGTTGGCATACTATGGTGCCATGCGGGTACTCGTAGCAGGGCCACTGACTTGAAGGTATATATTGTCCACAAATGTGAAATAGTTGTGGGTGAGGACAAAGTCGCAAAGTTCAGCCGCCAGGATTGGCATGTAACTAGTTCACAAAACTCGGGGGTGGGAGTGGGGAGAAATCCCTGGAGGTACCATTTGAAAACTAACAACTCTCTGGTCAATAAAATCATGATGCAACATTAAATAGAGAGCTTTGAGTTCCCCCTGTACGACATTACTTGTGAAATCCCGACAGCCTCTCCTAGGCAAACGCTGTTAAAGAGGTCTGTCCTAAGCAAAGGAATGGGGGTTTATATAAGCAGCAAACAGGGTCATCAGCACAGCAGGGGAAGGAGATGGTAGTGAACAGAGCAATTTACATTTCAGCAAACAAGTGGAGGGAGAAGAGCACATATAATGTTGACAGACCCTGGTTGTCAGCAGGCAGGATCAAACCTGGGACTTCGAGCATGATTCTCTACTGCAGGAGCTAAGAGCCAACTGGCTGTTAAGCAGACTCATTTAACTGTCTCTAAATGGTCTTGGTTGACACTAGATGGGACAGGACACCACACCCAGGAGGTGTGTGGGTTACACTCGGAGCCTTCCCCACCAGACTTCAGGTCGCCTTCCTCACATCTTGGATAAACTTTGCTTTGAGGGGATCCTTTAGAACAGTGGGTCTCAACCTTTTCAGTCTACTGTGCCCCTTTCAGGAGTCTGATTTGTCTTGTGTACCCCCAAGTTTCACCTCACTTAGAAACTACTTGTTTACAAAATCAGATCTAAAATACAGATGTGTCACAGCAAACTCTTACTGACAAATTGCTGACTTTCTCCTTTTGTCTGCATGAAATTTTAACCTGTACTTTATTTCACTAGTGCTTGTTATGTAGCCTGCTGTAAAACTAGGCAAATATTGACAGAAGTTGATGTGCTCCCTCGAAGACCTCTGTGTACCCCGTGCCCCTGGTTGACAACCACTGCTTTAGAAGAATCAACTTTCAAGACTCAATGGACTAGAAAAGAAAGGGGCAGACAACCCCACATTCTTTCACCTAAGAAAACAAAACCACCAGCACCTTTGGGCCCCTGGAAGAGAGCCGGAGCAAGGGGAGAGCCAGTCACCACTTTGCTGGGAGACTGTGGCTGAGAGAAACTATTTTGAACAGAGCCTGTGAGAAATAAGGCATACATTTATATTGGTGAGAGTAATTAATTGTTGGAACAATTTACCAAAGGTTGTAGTGGATTCTCCATCACTGACAACTTTTAAATCAAGACTGGATGTTGCTCTAAAAGATCTGCTCAAGGAATTATTTTGGGGAAGTTTTCTGGCCTGTGTGATACAACATTCCAGCCTTGGAATCTATGAAAGCACCTTTCAAAGGGCAGTATGGGTTAGTAGACTATTAAACACATGAGGAAACTGAGGTACAGAGAGGCAACTCATCCAAGCTCATGCAACAGGTCAGTAGCAGAACTGCGACTCCACTGAGGTTTCCTGACTGCCCAGCCAGTGCTCTGCTCATTGGAACACACTGTCTCCTTGGTAGTACATTATATTCCCTGAAAATAAATTCTGAATAAGGAAAGGAGAGCATTCACGCTAGCAATCAGATTTCTTGGCGTTCTGCTCATCTAATCAGGGAACAGAAGTCAAGTCATATGACCCGAGTGTCCAGTCCACACACTGTGAGTTTTAACTAGCAAACTGATTCCTGAAGAAGAGTTATTCATTGAACTCACCCCAGGATTATTTTTGAAATCGGGATAAATTTGAGTGCCCTGTAAGCTTTTTACAGAGAATTTGTGAAGAGGAAATGGGATGGGTTCACAGCCTAAATTATTCCCCATGAATTATTTGCTTGGCTGTAAAGATAAGTGCTTCCATACCCCCCACATATCGGCAGGTACTGCCGACCCAATACATTCAAACAAGTCAGGCCTCCCAAATCATGAGATTTTAAAATTATCTGGGGGATTCTTTTGATTTGCCTTACACTTTTTGAACCATTAGGGGGGTCACATTTAGAAGCATGATGGGCTAGACATTTACTATTTCTTAAATGACAGTGGAGATTCTTGTGTGCTCGGGGGTGGCCCCACTCCGGGGTACTCTCTCTGCACCGGCTGTTTCCCTGACCTCTGAGCAGCACATTAAGTTCAAACCAAATACAATTTATTAAACAGCAACTGTAAGGAAAATAAGGAAAAATGGAAGAGGGTGAAGGGGAACAAGGGACCCGCCCTATGGGCTCGAGGGCACCACAACCGGCATCTCTGGGACATGAGAGCAGGTCACAGCCTGTTCCTCATACTCCCGGCTCCCTCGCAGGCCTCAGGCTCTAGCCAGCCGGGCCCTTCTCCCCAGATTGCCCACCCCCCCCGGTCAGGGTCACATTCCCTCTCTCCCAAGTCCAGCCTGCGTGTCTGAGGGTGTCTCCCTGCACTGGGCCACTGCCCAGGGCCCCCTCGCTCTCCCCAACCACTCCCTGTGCTCGGCTCCAGTGTGACCAGTGCCCACAGTCTCGGCTCTGGCCCCGCAGCTCCCCGCTGCAGCTTGGCCCTGGCTCCCTGATGGCGTGGCTGGTCTGCACTGCCCCAGCTCCCAGCTGCTCCAGCTCCCCTATCTCTGGCTGCTGCTCTCCCCTTAGCTCTGCCCCGCTCGCCTCAGGCAGCTTCCCTCACACAGAGGATGGGCTCCTGGCTCCCTCATTGGCTGGCCTGCCCTGTCAATCAGGCTCACCTGGAGCGTTGGCATTTCCCCCTTGGCCCTGGGGACTGTCAGTCTCAGGATCCTGATTTCTCTTCATCCGTTCCCCTTTCTTTTGGTACTGAGAGAGGCCAGCCAAAAACCCTACTAAGTGTCAGTGGGGGGCAGCAGCCCCCTCCTGCTGGCCTAGATCCAATCTTCAGAGCAGGCCCCTTGGACTGAACTGGAAATTGGGGTTCAAAACACACACACATCCAGCCCCTGACGCTCTGAGCTCCAAACAGTTCTTAGATCTGGCTGAGGTTCCACTCTCACAAGCTCTTCATCTACCCACCCTCCAGTCCCTCTTCCGAGTGCACGGGCCGCCCGGGGCTGCACTGACAATGTCTTCAGCAGTCAGCAGAGCTGCCAGGGACAGGGCTGAAACAGTTCCCGTCCCTGACAGCTTGATGTAAGTCGGCTTGCCCAGGGGACCTCTTTCTGGGCTCGGTTGTGGGGGTGTTGCTTCAATGTGGAAACCAACGCAGAGTGCCCCAGTGCCTCCTGTCTGCAGCACAGGCCTGCCTGGGACATGGGGTTTACTAAAGGCTAAGGGGGAGGGGTCCCCCTTGATCAAACAGTGGTAGCGATTCCGATTGGATGCCTTGGCACCACCTCAGTGGGCTCTACCTAGATCTAGAGCTGGCCAAACAATGGATATTTCAGTTCAGTGGCACTTATGAGAAATACGTTATTTTAAAGTTTTGTTTCGGATCAAACTGAACGTGAAATTTTTCAGACTTTTCAGTGACTCAAGGACAGTCCATGGTGAGCCTATTCCAGAGCAGAGATTTGAACTGTTGCCTTCTACAGCTAGGGTAAATGCAGCCTAAACTCTAGACTAAAGGCAGAGAAGTTGCAGCACCACCTTTCTCCTTCTCTCTTAGCCCTTTTGTGACTGGCCAAAACCGTATGTGTCAAATGCGCTATTCACTTCAGGTAACTCGAAACTGAAATAATCCTCTTCATCCAAAGAACGTCACCCATTTTGACATAGAACACCAAGAGCTAAATTCAGAATGCGACTGAGGTGTGGTGACAGTGAACGTCACCATGCCTAACTTTTGGATGATTCACAAAATCTGGGTTGGTGCCTGGGCTCCCTGTAGAACAACTGGGGCGAGACAGACACCTGAGAAGCATTCACAAAAGCTGGCAGTAGAGAAGACTCCAGGTTCAAGGCCCACCCTCTAGCTGAGGGGAGAAGAATTTGAATGGGGATCTGCCACTTGCCAGATTAACACACTGGGCTTTGGGACAGCCGGACTCCCTCAATCACTCCTCTTGAAGCTGTTCCATGGGGGGAAATAATCATTGGTGCAGGGAGCCTGGACACTGGGTCTTCCACCTCCACACCCTCTGTAAGCTCACTTAGAGGAGACCGATTGGGCCCCTCAGCCAAGTTAGGTGGCCTGACTCCTCCCGCTCTGGTGTGGGTGCTGCAGGGACCATGCTCAGAAACACAGATGCCTAGTGACCTTTTACTTCAAAAAATGTCACTGTCGAGTGAGTTTAGGACCCTGCAGTGGTGAGCAGCAGCTTGGCGGGGGGTTGTACATCCCAGTGGGGCCTGATTCTGGCCATTAGGTGCCTAAAGCAGCAGTTAGGCACTTAAGCCCTGTGGTGAATCTGGCCCCAAGAGGTTGGCAGAGCTGGGAAGGGATATGAGCTCATAGGAAGAAGGAATCACAACTGGAAGGGACGCAAGAAGTTTTGGGGTCTTAACTATGTGGGATCCCTTCTGAGCCATTCCCAGCTCTTGGAAAGCAAAGAAGTTCCTCATAGACTTTAAGGCCAGGCGGGAACATTGTGATCATCTAGTCTGACCTCCTTCACCTTGCAGGCCAAAGAACCTCACCCACCACCTCCTGTAATAGACCCATAACCTTCCTGGGCCTTTATGACTTGGGGCAAACCAACCAGTACTTGGTTTTGTCAGAAGTTGATCTCATCAGGATCCTTGGGCTAGATACCTAAATAATTCCCAGGCTTGAGAAGCTCTTTGTAGAGGTATCAGCTACAACACATTCCCTGGGCCCTAGTGCCACCCTATCCAGCCTCTCCCCCCGCCCAATGATGCTGGGGATGGCTAGCCAATGGGTTGCTTGTACTTGAGGCTGCTATCCCTTTAAGGCCGGAGCATCCTGCTGTAATAGTACCTGCCTCTCTAAAGGGGTTAGCAGAACCTTCTCTCCAGCCACTTGTCTGCTCCCAGATACTAGGTAGATGGCCCACGTTCTGCTCTCCAAACCTTGGCCTTGCTACGTTCCTGCACTGCAGGTAATCGAGCCCAGGAAGCTCAGCTAATATGTGGAATGCAGGCGCAGTGGACTGGGGTTTAAGTTGCAGGGCACCTCAACTATCCAAGCCTCAGTTCTTGAGATCTCTCTTTTCCACAGCTTGGCCGTGGCCATTCATTATACTAAAGCCCCCTTTAATTAGTAGTATCTTCCTCCCCTACTCCGACACCCCAGCCCCATGACATCTCAGCTCTTGGATGGTGTGCTGTAGAGATGGGAAATTGGAGTTAGTCATACTGCATTCAGATGGCACTCCCCTCGGGTCTGTGGCAGATCTCTCCTTCTTTCGCTCCTTGGTTCAAGGGCCTCACTTCCTTCCTGCTCCTGCCCCTCCCTCGGGTCTTGTGTCTGCCAGCTTGGAAATGCCAAACTCCAATTTTCCATCATCCCCAGGAAAGCCCTGCCCTTTATCTCCTAGGAAGTTTGTCTTCTGAGCCCCATGGAGTACCCTGCTTTCCACCCTCTAGTATAAACATCTCTGGGACATTTCTGCCCACTGCTGCCACCCTTCAATGTCTAGCACCAGGTCAGTTTCTGAAAACTTAGAGGGTTTGCTGTTCTCCTCCTCCATGGCTTGTTGGCTTTTATTCACACACGTGGCCAAAACATCTGTAAGGATGAGACTTCGGCCATGCATCTGCCAAGGAAGGATTGATTCTTGAACCAGATGAGGTAAAATAACAAATCCAGTGAGCTAGTCACACCATCAGTCTCAATGAAGCCCCAGGCCCCGCTTTCATCTTGGAATCTGGGGTTAAACGTCATACCCCAAGAAGAGTCTCTTATCATCAGTCTCTGTGTCCCAGGACAACAAGCGATTGTTCTCAGCCACTTTGGCCCATGCTTACAAGGCCCACTGGTTGCTAGGGAGATGGTGGAAATAGTGGGCCCCTTCTGTTAATGGGCATGCTGGCAGGGTGGGATTCACTTGTATGGAAACCAGAAATAGTATAAGGGACCTACCATCAATCAAACCCTAACCCTTCTCCTTGGCCACTTAAACCCTGCCCCTTGACCCCTTAAGCTCCGACCACTTGTCACTGGAAGTCCCACCCCTGGGGAATATTACTTCCTGGGTCAAAGAGGACACATGACCGGAAGCAAAGTGTGTCATGTGACCCCTCTAAGAATTCATCCCACTGCCCTCTACCAATCAGGAGGGGTTTCTCCCCTGTAGGCCTGCCCCGAGAGGTGATTTGACCAATCAGGGGTGTTCCGGGGCATGATGACCCATCCGGAAGTGGTTCGTGTGACCCCTCTAAGAACTCCTCCACTGCCCTCTGCGAATCACGATGGGTTTCAGCCACACAGCACCGCCCTGAGAGCAGATTTGACCAATCGGTGGTGTTCTGGGGTGGGATGACTTGCCCAGAAGAGGGTTGTGTGACCCCTCTAAGAACTCCTCCCAGAGCCCTCTGCCAATCAGAGCGCATCACCATCACCCCATAAGTGCCAGCAATCGGGGCAGAAGAGGCCATCTTTTACCAAGAACACGTGCTTTAGAAATCGTGGAAACATGGACTCCTTCACCATCCTGGTGAGAGCTTTAGACTTTGTGTTAGCCCCAAGGGCCTTTGGACTTGTGTGGAGAAAGCGCTACATCAATGACAGTTCCGACAAGGGCCCTTTGACTCAGCCGTTGATGGATACGCCAGAACCCAAAACCCAAACCCTCATGAGGTACCCCGATGAGCATGAAGGTCTCTCATTGTCCGCCCCCCTAGAGGTGGAAAACGTACGCTGCTTGGGGGAGTCACCAGAGGACAAGGTGAACAGAAAAGACATCGCTCAGGTAAATGAATGATTAAGAAGTGACGGTTGATGATGGGGTGTAATGAGGTTAGGAACCGGGAGGTTGTGTAAATCTAAAAACAAGCAGTGGGGTGCTTACACTGTTTCTTTTCTGAAAATCTCTCAACAGCTCAACGATGCCTTTCTAGAGGCCTTTGAGAACTGACATCGGTAGCCCCTTAGGAGTAAATATATCACGCATCAGCTGTTTTTGCTCATGTCTGAGACACAGATCTCAAGAGGAGAATCCAGAAAAGGACAAAATGGAAGAATGAACCAGCTCAGATTCCCTTATGGTAGGGGTCATGGTGTCCATTTTTAAACGTGGTTGTAAAAGGTCATGTTAAACCAGTTGATTAATAAAACTTATTTATTTAAATGTGTCAATACGAATGTGTCCCCCTTCATATTTGTGTTAGTAAAAGACGGTACCAGTAACAGTCATTTCTACACAGGCAGCTCTGTTAAAGAAAATATATTACACTCCCGGGGAAGTTGGGAGCTTCGGCGGGGTGAACCCTCTTTCTCAAGTGGCCAGAAAGCATAGTAAAACTTTAAATAGAAGACAGGTAACAGCTTGGCTTTCAGACAGGGACACTTACACTTTACACATTTCCACCCCACCATCAGCCTCGGCCTGGGCCATTCCACACAAGAGATCCACTTCCTAGACACCACAGCACTCATAAATGATGGCCACATAAACATCACTTTACTGACCGCTATACTTACCTACATGCCTCCAGCTTTCATCCAGACCACACCACTCAATCCATTGTCTACAGCCAAGCTCTACAATACAATCACATTTGCTCCAACCCATCAGATAGAGATAAACACCTACAAGATCTCTATCAAGCATTCTTACAACTACAGTACCCACCTGCAGAAGTGAAGAAACAGATTGACAGAGCCAGAAGAGTACCCAGAAGTCACCTACTGCAGGATAGGCCCAACAAAGAAAGTAACAGAACGCCACTAGCCATCACCTTCAGCTCCCAGCCAGATGCGTATTATCACCTAGGCCAACAAGGCCTAGGCCTAGGGCAGCAAATTTGCTCATGCCTCCTCCCCAATTCTGCCTCTTCCCCAAATCCTTGGCCCACCTCCTCCCGCAGGCACGCCACGCTTCCCTCCTTCCACCTTCCTCCCAGGCTTGCCACGCAAAAGTGCTGGGAGAGAGGGAGAAGAGAATAGTGGCGCACTCAGAGGAGGCGCAGCAAAGGTGAGCTGTGCCCCGCGGGCGCAGGTAGTAACTTGGGGGGGGCCTGGGAACCTATCCCCAGCTCATCTCTGCTCCACCGCTGCCATCCCCCGAGCATGCCACAACTCCCCTTCTCCCCGCTCCCTCCCAGGCTTGCTGCGGGGGAGCGGAGGTGAGCTGGCGTGCAGGGGGGGGGGTGCACGGCAATTTTCTGAGGGCCCAGGGGAGGCAAATTTGTTAATCCGCCACTGCCCCCAACTAAAACCTCTCCAGCGCATCATCAAGGATCTACAACCTATCCTGAAGGACGATCCATCACTCACACAGATCTTGGGAGACAGGCCTGTCCTTGCTTTCAGACAGCCTCCAAACCTACAGAAACCACACACCACATAACAGAAACATTAACCCAGGAACCTATCCTTGCAACAAAGCCTGTTGCCAACTCTGTTCAGATATCTATTCAGGAGATACCATCATAGGACCTAATCACATCAGCCACACTATCAGAGGCTCATTCTCTTGCACATCTACCAATGTGATATATGCCATCATGTGCCAGCAATGCCCCTCTGCCATGTACTTTGGCCAAACCAGACAATCTCTACGTAAAAGAATAAATGGACACAAATCAGACATCAAGAATTATAACATTCAAAAACCAGTCAGAGAACAATTCAATCTCCCTGGCCACTTGATTATAGACCTAAAAGTCACAATATTACAACAAAAAAACTTCAGAAACAGCCTCCACAAGAAACTGCTGAATTGGAATTAATTTGCAAATTGGACACCATTAAATTAAGCTTGAATAAAGACTGGGAGTGGATGGGCCATTACACAAAGTAAAACTATTTCCCCATGCTTCTTTTTTCCCCCACTACAGTTCCTCACACCTTCTTGTCAATTGCTGGAAATGGGCCATTTTCATTACCACTACAAACAGTTCTTTTTCTCTCCTGCTGATAATAGCGCACCTTAACGGATCACTCTCCTTATAGTGTGTATGGTAACACCCATTATTTCATGTTCTCTGTCTGTGTACATATATATATATATATATATCTTCCTATTGTATTTTCCACTTATGCTCAAATAAATTTGTTAGTCTTTAAGGTGCCACAAGTACTCCTGTTTTTTTTTCACTTTATACAAACCGGCTCGAATACGTTTTAAAAGAAACAAGACCATTGGTTCAGATGTGGATGTGCAATGGCAGGCAAATTTGGTGGATATGCACCAGTTCTCCAAATGCAACAGCGGTTTTAAGTACATCTTAACAGTGATAGACATTCTAGCCAAATATGCCTGGGCCTTAGGCCTAATAGACAAGACAGTGGTGAGGTATCCAAGGCCTTTCAAACTATTTTCAGCAAAGATCGCGTGCCTCAAAAATTACAAACCGATCGGGGAAAGAATTTTTAAACAAACCTTTAAGCAGATTATTAAAGTGGCATGGAGTTCACCCGTTTGTTACTAATAATGAAGTCAAAGCAGGCGTTGTAGAACAATTTAACAGAACTTTAAAAACTAGGATATGGAGCTATTTTACAGTCCATAACACCTTTTGCTACATTGACGTGTTGCCTGACTTTATAGAGTTACAACCAGAGTTTCACAGAACTATACGTACCAGACCCGCTGATGTTAACCCTTCAAATTCTTTGAAGCTATGGAAAATGGTTTACGGAGATGGTTTAAAATAAAACCGGTTGTTGCCCCTTTGAGAAATGCGACCACGTGAGACTATCTAACACCAAAGAAGCTTTTGAAAAAGGTTATGAACAGACATTTACAGATGAGATATTCCTTGAGCATGCCTAGCCTTTCTCAAAACATGTTTCAACAAGCACAGACGTGTATCTTGCGATGATTTTCATAGCCATGTTACCCAATAAAGTACCCCAGGTGAGGGGTTTAAAGACAATTGATGTTTGGTGTTTGTTGGTTGTTTTTTTTTTAAAAAGACCAATTCAGAAAAAAGTACACAGATTATTATTTTTTAATTAAAATAATCGCTCGTGAGGCCCCCCTAAATAATCCCCCAGAGGGGGATTCCACTCACCCTCCCTTTTCACAAATATCACCAAGTCAGTGTCTTGGTACAGGCACCACTCTTGCAACCTCTCTAGGAGGTTATATAGTTCTAAGCGGGCGTAAGCGGAGGTGAAACAGGCTATGAAGACGCTGGTATTGCCAGAGACAGAGTACCGGCCTTTTGCGTGCTTCCAAGACATACACGTTGTTTCATCATCGATAAACTCACAGGATGAAACTCTGTAATTGGAGGAAAACAGGTACTGAAAGAGTGGAGAAATTGGAGCGGGTCCAGAGAAGAGCAACAAGAATGATTAAAGGTCTTGAGAATATGACCTATGAAGGAAGGCTGAAAGAATTGGGTTTATTTAGTTTGGAAAAGAGAAGACTGAGAGGGGACACGATAGCAGTTTTCAGGTATCTAAAAGGGTGTCATAAGGAGGAGGGAGAAAACTTGTTCACTTTAGCCTCTAAGGATAGAACAAGAAGCAATGGGCTTAAACTGCAGCAAGCGAGGTTTAGGTTGGACCTTAGGAAAAAGTTCCTAACTGTCAGGGTGGTTAAACACTGGAATAGATTGCCTAGGGAGGTTGTGGAATCTCCATCTCTGGAGATATTTAAGAGTAGGTTAGATAAATGTCTATCAGGGCTGGTCTAGACAGTATTTGGTCCTGCCATGAGGGCAGGGGACTGGACTCAATGACCTCTTGAGGTCCCTTCCAGTCCTAGAGTCTATAAAATCTAAAGGTTTATTCATAAAAGTAGAAAGATACAGATGAGAGCTAGAATTGGTTAAATGGAATCAATTACATACAATAATGGCAAAGTTCTTGGTTCAGGCTTGTGGCAGTGATAGAATAAACTGCAGGTTTAAATTAAGTCTCTGGAGTACATCCCCAGCTGGGATGGGTCATCAGTCCTTTGTTCAGAGCTTCAGTTTGTAGCAAAGTCCCTCCAGAAGTAAGAAACAGGATTGAAGACAAGATGTAGATAAGGCATCAGCCTTTTATAGTCTTTTCCAGGTGTAAGAACACCTCTTTGTCCTTACTGTGGAACATTACAAGCAAAATGGAGTCTGGAGCCACATGGGCAAGTTCCTGCATACTCTGCTGACTTACAAGGCGCATTTGCCTTCTCTCAATGAGTCAATTGTGTAGCTGATGGTCCTTAATGGGCCATCAAGCAGGCTAGGAAGCGCTAACACCAACTTGTCTGGGATGTTACCCAGAAGCATAGCATAAGTTTGAGATACAGCATAGACCCCATATTCATAACTTCAACTACAAAATGACATATTCATATAGACAGCATAATCATAACCAGCAACCCATAACCTGGTCTTAGACCCCTTATATGATCCCTTTTACATAAGATTTGGTGCCACTACAGGACCTTGGTTGCAACCATGTTCTATACGGTCTCAGTTCAAGTCAATAATGTGACATTGGCATCTTCCAGTTTGGTCATTTTCTTTAAAACACGGTCAGGGTCTGCACTAAATTGCACAGCATTTATCAAGGTCACCCCTTACGCTAAATGTTCTTGGGTTAGGCACAGACATTGCATAGCATAACCTATGGCAAGAACAGTGTTGAATAAGCTTTCCAAACACAACTCAGCACGCAGGCGCCGGAGCTTGAAGTTTGTATCTACTGAAGTCCAAGTCACACAGTCATGGTGCCGTTGGGCTGGCGCATCTATGACACAGTCCTCACAATCTTCAAAAAGCTTTTCCCTAAGGCAGTGATTAAGGACCGCATAAACAGCAACACGTACAATAGTCCGCATGACTTTTTTACACTCACAACATGGTACTGGCTCAGTTAGTTCTACACAAAGCCTGCTAAACTCTTCATAGCCGTCATCCTCGGAGTCCTCTTCAACAATTTCTATCGGAATTGAGCAAAAACAAGAAGAGCCTGGTTCATCTTCGCTGCTTGATGCAATGCTGTCCAGGGCCTCTGGGTCCTCTAGAAAGGCATCATCAAGCTGTTGAGAGATTTTCAGAAAAGAAACAGTGTAAGTTCCTACTGCTTGTTTTTAAATATACACAACCCACCCCACCCCCCGGTTCCTAACCCCATTACACCCCATCACTTCTTAATCATTCATTTACCTGAGCAATGTCTTTGCTGTTCACCTTGTCCTCCGATGACTCCTCTGAGCTGCGTTCGCCTTCCATCTCTAGGAGGGTGGACAATGAGAGGCCATCACACTCATCAGTGTGCCTCACGAGAGTTTGGGTTTCGGGTTCCGGTGTATCCATTAATGGCTGAGTCAAAGGCCCCGCGTGGGAACTGTCGCTCATGTAGCGCTTTCTCCACACAAGTCCAAAGGCCCTTGGGGCTAAAACAAAGTCCAAAGTGCTCACAGGGGTGGTGAAGGAGTCCATGTTTCCACGATTTCTAAAGCACGTGTCCTTGGTAAAAGATGGCCTCTTCTGCCCCGGTACTGGGACTTATGGGGTGACAGTGTTGCACTCTGATTGGCAGAGGGCGCTGGGAGGAGTTCTTAGAAGGGTCACATGACCCTCATCTGGATGGGTCACCCCACCCTAGAACGCCACCGATTGGTCAAATCTGCTCTCAGCGTGGTCCTATGCAGCTGAAACCCATTGCGATTGGTAGAGGGCAGTGGGAGGAGTTCTTAGAGGGGTCACACGAGCCACATCCGGATGGGTCACCCCACCCTGGAACACACCTGATTGGTCAAATCACCTCTCGGGGCAGGCCTATGGGGGCAAAACCCCTCCTGATTGGTAGAGGGCAGTGGGAGGAGTTCTTGGAAGAGTCACATGATACACTTTGCTTCTGCTCATGTGTCCTCCTTGACCCTGGAAGTAATACCCCATGGGTGGGACTTCTGGTGATAGGTGGGCGGGATTTAAAGGAGCAGGGGGCAGAGTTTTAGAGGTCAAAGGCCCGGTTTGGGTTTGATTGACGGGAGGGCCCTAATAGTACTACTGGACACCCTTAGAGGCCCTTGCCTTCCAAAAGGGTGGTTTTGTAAATTTAATATCAGCTCGTCTTGAAGGAAGGATTGATTCTTGAACCGCATGAAGTAAAGTAACAAATCCAGTGAGCTAGCCACACCCTCAATCTCATCCAAGCTCCCAGACCCCCTTCATCGTGGAATCTGGGTTTAAATGTCATACCCCAAGGAGAGTCTCTCATACATCAGTCTCTGTGTCCCAGGACAACAAGCCATTCTTCTCAGCCACTTTAGCCCATGCTTACCAGGCCCACTGGATGACAGGGAGATGTTGGAATTTGTGGGCCCCTTCTGTTAGTGGGCATGCTGGCAGGGTGGGATTCAGTAGTATGGAAACCGGACACCCTTGGAGGCCCTTGCCTTCCAAAAGGGCGGCTTTGTAAATTTAGTGTCAGGTGTTCTTGAATGAGAGTCCTTGGACTTTCGGGACTTCACTTTGTTTTTCAGCTTGATGAAGGTTTGCTTGAGGCACATTAACATCTGTTTGAGAACTTTGCTCCTTGAAAGGGATGGTGTCCTAGCTCTGGAGGCCTTTGGTGACTTTGGGAAAGAACCGTTGGGACTCCCAGTTTCCTTCTCCCCAGCTTGCGAAAGCCCTGTTGTACTGGTAGCAATGGACACCATCTTTGGTTGCTTGGTGAGATTCATTTTCCCCATTCCATCCCGCGTCTTGCTCTTGTCTGCTGGAAGGAGCCACAGCACTGGCATCTTATTGTGGTTGGATGATGCTGAGGAGTCACCTGGAGTCCATTGCTGTGGAATTCCATGGGATCTTCTGGGCAAGTCAGCATCTGCAGAGCCAGCTGGTCTCTTCCGTCGATGCTTACTACACTTCTTGCAGACTCTGATTGGCGGCTGGTCCCTGGAGAGCTTTGAATTCACAGTTCCATTGAACCCATGTGAATCCATGATGTCTCGAAGAACATGCAGCTCAGCAGATGTCTCCTTCTGAGTTTTCCTACCCTTCAGCTTTCCTGGATATGCCTTGCAGCACTGCTGGCAAACTGAGACCTGGCCCGCCAAGGGGCGGGAGCTGCTCAACATTTCCGTCAGGTGCTTGATCTGCAGGTCATGTGCAGCCTGCCCAGCAATGAGAGAGTCAAGGGTGGATCTTGTTAGCTGCTCAGAGCCTGGTGCCTCTGGGGCAACCTGTTGGCATTGGGTTCTGGGAAGATCTGCCCTGTCCTCACCTGCCTGTGCCCCTGGCCGCAGGCAGGAGCCTTCTCCCAAGAGATCCTTCCTCTCCATGTGCAGCTCCAGCTTCTCTTCAGTCCCTTTGGTGCTGCTCACACTGGTAATGGGCTTTCTCAATTCGCTTCTATAAATCTGGATTGTCACTGCGCGTGTCTTCTCTGCTATTGCGGTTCCTGGAGGTGGCAATGTCAGACCCCCCCTTGCTGGCAGAGTGCAGCACTCTGGGTTAGTCTGGTTTCCTGCTGCGCCATCATTCCTGTCCGTCTCCATGGTGGTATCCTCCACTGGTGTTGGAGGACGTGTGGAAGAAGAGGAGCTTGTGCTTCGCCTCCCCGTCTGCAGGAAATCGGTCTCCATATCAGTGAACTCCACATGGGCTCCTCTCGCTGGGACGGCGTGAGGCAGCTTTGCCAGGGTGTCTGGGTCCAGGGTGAGCAGCCCCCTCTGCATGACGAGATGCTGACGCCTTATGTGGAGTTCGATGGGGTGGGCAGGCTGTTGTCCCATCGTTGGGAATACAGCTGTCCTGTGCTTGTCTGGCTCCCTAGGGGGGCGGAGTGGCCCAGGCAGGGCAGTCTCTCTCCGGAGGGGAGCATCTCTGTGCGACTCTCTCACCATCTTCATTTGGATCTCCGAGCATTTCTGAGCCACCTGATCCTGCAGCTTGACCCCTGCCGTGGGCACAAGCCTGGCCAGGATGGCATCAGGGGATGCCATGATCCTGTGGGCCTTTTGGGGCAGGGATCCCGAGGGGCAGACACATGGCTCCTGGATCTCCTGTGCATGCTGAGGGCTGGTGTTGGATCTGAGGGGCTCCGGGATCTTTGCTGGAAATCCACATTTGGGCCGATCTGTGTCTAATTCCAATTGCTGCTTGGTGTCCCACTCACTCAGCAATGGCTCCCCCGGGATGGGGGTTGTGGAGCACCCAGTTGCCTCTGCAGATCCTTCTGGTGGATGTTGAAGTCTGAGTCATGGGTTGACATCTGGTCCAGACCCATGGTCTGCTCTCGCCTGTCTCGTCTGCTGTGGGCAGGAGGCCTGGGGAGAGGCTGGGCTTGGATGGGATAAGTGGATCCTTCCCAGCCTGCTACACGCATGATCTCCCCTGTGTGACGGAGGGGCTCTGACTGAATCACGGCAGCTTCTCTCAGGGAAAAAGAGCTGGAACTCCAGAGGGAAGAGGTGGTGGATTCCATAGAGGAATAGGAGAACTGGCTCATCGCAGATGTCAACACACTCGGCCTGTGGGAGAGAGCAGACAGGGACAGATGGGACATGGCCCTGCTGAGCAAAGGCAGGACTTGGGCACAGCCTTCCAACAGTAGTGCAATAGGGCAGTGCCTAGGCATGCATTGCACACCACACCCTGACACAAGAACATCAACTGGCTAACAAAGGACTGAGAGGGGCAGCTGGCACTCATTTTATCTATAACGATAACCCCTTCGTCACACGCACGTGCAGCACCTAGCACAATGGGGCCTTGAGCATGATTGGGGACCTAGTGCTATTTTAATAGAAAGATTAGCTAACAACAATTGCTTTGGGTGAGGAAGATGTGAGCATGTGTGTGTAACCCTTGCCGTAGGAGGTTGTGAAGGCCAAGACTATAAACTATAAAAAGAACTAGATAAAGTAATCAATGGCTATTAGCTTGGATGGGCAGGGATGCTGTCCCTAGTCTCTGTTTGTCTGAAGCTGGGAATGGGCGACAGGGGACGGATCATTTGATGATTCCCTGTTCTGGTCATTCCCTCTGCTGCACCGGCATTGGCCAGTTTTGGGAGACAGGATACTGGGCTAGATGAAATTTTGATGTGACCCAGTCTGGCTGTTCTTATGTTCTTACATTCTAACCCACTGGAAAACTGTCCTCTTCTAATGGCTGATACACTAGAGGCTAACAACCTACTGTTGCTCCCATTTAATGGAGTTTCTCCTGTGGTGGAGGTCTGTGCTATGGTCCTGAAAGTCCTGGATTTGAACCCAGCTGATGACTCATGTTTGGGGTGTATCACGGGGTGTCCCACTCACTGCTTGTCTTGTGCCTACTCTGGGGTTTAGCTCTCAAGGTCAATGCCCCTTCCAATTGTCACATGTGATCACATCCTCTCTCTATCATTCCGGAACTGCAGTGTCCTCTTCTTGACTCAGTCCCCTGGCTAGACCACTCAGCGTTTCCCCCTCTTCCAGGGTACAGTCCTTCAAGTGCCTGTCACTCCCACAGTGACCCAGACATTCTTCCTGTTCACTGCCCCGCCGGTCCATGCCATGCCCTCGGTGGCTGGTAGGGAAACCCGGGCCTACACTTCACACCAGGCTCCAGGCCAAGGACCCTCAACCCAGCAGTTCTGGGCTTTCCTCTCCCAGCCTGGACTGCTTCCTACTACTCCTGGTTCCCCTCCTTGCTCTGGGTGCACCAGCTCCAAACACTCCACCCTCTTCCCAGGGAGGGGCTGCCCTTTCCCAGTGGCAGCCCCGTCTGTTGCTGGCATTATAGGCCCCACCTATTACTGCCCAGCTGAGCCTGCTTGGAATCAATTCCCTTTTCCCTGGCTCTTCCTCCAGGTACACCCTGTGGAGTTAATGGGCCGGCCTGGCCACCTTAGCTCCTTCCAGTCCTATGTGGGGTGGACACCCACTCACAGTGTGTCATTTGCTGTTTTTTTCAAACACAGCACGGGCAGGTTCTAGACAGTTGCCGGCTGGCAGATATTGCCATATAGAAGGATTTGATCCTACTCACAACCCCAACTTGTAGTCTCTGCATTTAATTTTTGATAATCCCTCACCTCACTTTCATTGGTATCTCTCCTGTTATTTTAGGATCCTGGAGTGTCTGGTTTTCCCTGCTCCCTCCTCTCTACATTCACTATCCCCTCCGACCGACCCCCAGTCTGGTGCCCCCGCTCAGTTGCCTTACGGTATCAGAACTTCATCCAGGTGTCTGGCCACGTACTGTAGCCTCCTCTCAACGAGCCTGAGGCTCTGAGCCAAGGGGAGCTTGTCCAGGTGGACAGGGCAGCTGTGGAACAGAGAGAGCAGATAGCTGAGTGCAGGCCCTGCCCTCAGGCCCTCTTTTACCCAGAGGGGCAGCACTGAAAGGCTCCCTGTCCCATTCTCCACTGAGGCAGCCTCCTCCCCTGCAATACCCGGGCCTTGGATGTTCTGGTTTGGGGTTAGCTGGATTGTTAGGTGAGCCCTGTCTAGTGCTGAGGAGATGAGCGTGTATCCTGCTGGTAGCATGTGTGTCATGTCCCTTCCACAGAAGCTAATCAACATATAGGATAACATCCTACTATAGCTACCAACTAATGCAGCTACCTCTTTAGCTCTAAGGGGTGCTTTATGCTGCAGAGCTGAAGGTCCAGGGTTCAAATCCTAATGGGAACCTATGCTGGGGGACTGGAGGAGGGGTCAAGTGCTGCTGGATCCCTTTCATCCTACTCACCATACCAGAAAGGCCAGCCTTCCTCCTGACCTCTCCACCTCACCTGCAAGGGGTTGCTCCCAGAAAACATTTTCTCCCCCTCTTGGGAGGGGAGGATGGTGCAGTCCAGTCGACACAATCTACTCCCCGCCCCACTGCCCAGGTTAAATGAGCCGTATGATGCTTGAGAAAGGGAATGACCCACTGTATGAGGCGTGGGGGTGGATTAGAGATGGCAATTTCTGCTGGGTGGGAATGAATTGCATGAGTCTAAAGGAGAAGAGTTGTTTGCGTGGTACATAGTCGGGGCAGGAGAGGGATCACTCGGGCTACTGCCCCTGGGTGGGGATGAATTGCATGACCCTAAAGAAGGGGACTGACCCACTGCAGATTTATGGAAGGGGTGTCATAAACAGATAGCTAAGGATTAATGTCTCTTTCACCTATAAATGGGTTAACGAACAGTGACCTGAGACACCTGACCAGAGGACCAATCAGAAAACAAGATGTTTCAGATGTCAAGGGAGGGAAGTTTTGGGTGTGTGTTCTTTGTTCTTTGTCTTGGTTCGGTGACCCTCTTGGCTCTGGGAGTGATCTCTCTATCTCCAGGCTTTCTAATCTTCTGTTTCCAAGTTGTAAGTACAAGGATAGTAAGACAATAGGTTTATATTGTTTTTTGTATTTACATGTGTGTAGTTGCTGGAATGTTTAAAATTGTATTCTTTTTGGATAAGGCTGTTTATTCATTTTTTCTTTTAAGCAATTGACCCTCTATATTGTCACCTTGATACAGAGACCATTTTTATGTCCTTTTCTTTCTTTTTATATAAAGCTTTCTTTTTAAGCCCTGTTTGAGTTTTTTCACTGGTTAAGGCTAAGGGACGAAGGGAGGGGGAAAATCTCTTTGTGTTAGATTTACTAGCCTGACTTTGCATAGCCTCTGGGTGAGAGGGGGGAGAGATTTGATCTCTCAGTACTTGTGTTTCAAGGACTTGAAGCAGGGAATCTCCTAGAGTACCCAGGGCAGGAAAATCTGGGAGGAGGTAAAGAGTGGGAAGGGAAGTGGATTACTTCCCTTTGTGGTGAAACTCGGAGTATCTGAGTCTTGGGGTTCCCCAGGGAAGGTTTTGGGGAGACCAGCAGTGAGCCAGACACTGGAATTCTGGCTGATGGCAGCGATATCAGATCCAAGCTGGTAATTAAGTTTGGAGGTTCATGCCAACTTCTCGTGTTCTGAGCTCTAAGGTTCAGATCTGAGTAGGAAAGTTACGACAGGGGGGCATTGCTTACCATGTCTCTAGGGATGCACAAGCTTCCTCCAACTCTTCCTCACAGCGTCCAAAAGCTGCCAGAAGTGACACATAAAGGAGACATTGAGCTGTTTGGGCACCCTCTGCTTCCTAGCACCCTATTGCCCCAGATTTCAGAGGCAGCCTGTGAACGGAGCCCCAGCCAGTGCCTCTGCGCGTCTGGGCAT